>NW_026867442.1:49039-150966 GCF_020745735.1 Hemiscyllium ocellatum | reverse complement strand
TTCCATATCTCCCTGATGGATTTCTTGGTGACTACTTTGTGACCTCAAGGTAGCTCTTCCCTGTGAAAGGAAACATTCTGTCTGTATCCAGTCTGCTGAACCCTCTCAACATTTCAAAGACCTCTATTATGTCCCTGTTTGGCCTTCTTTCAGAGAAAAGAGACATAGCCTGACAACCCTTTCCTGAGATGTGAACCCACACATTCCTGAGATGTGAACCCACACATTCCTGTGATCAACCTTGTCAATCTTGTCTGTGTACCCACTTCAGCTTCTCCTTTTTCTATTTATAGTATGATGATCAGCCTGCACACAGTATCCAAGTGTGGTTTCAGCAAGGTTTGATTCAGGTTTGGCAGATTTAATAAATAATTAGATTGGGTTTTTTTAAACGACTGGTGTTTTTTTTCTGATCTAATTAATTTAAATAAATGTGAGGTACTGCATTTTGGTCAGGCAAATCAGGGCAGGACTTAATGGGAAGGTCCTGGCAGTGTTGCTGAACAAGGAAACCTTGGGGTGCAGGTTCCTAGTTCCTTGAAGACGGAGTTTCAGTCAGACAGGGTCATGAAGAAACCGTTTGGTGTGCTTGCCTTTATTGGTCAGTGCATTGAGTATAAGAGTTGGGATGTCATGTTATGGTTGTACAGGACATTAGTGAGGCCACTTTTGGAATAATGCATTCAGTGCTGGTGTGTTGTCAAACTTGAAAGGATTCAGAAAAGGTTTACAAGGATGTTGCGAGGTTGAAGGTTTCAGCTATAGGGAGAGGCTGAAGGGTAACCTTAAAAGTTTACAAAATCATGCGGGGCATGGATAGGGTGAATAGCCGTGATCTTTTTCCCAGGATAGCGGAGTCGAAACTAGAGAGCATAAGTAAGAAAGGAAAAATTTAAAAGTTACTTAAGGGGCAACGTTTTTCACACAAGTATGGAATGAGCTGCCAGAGTTGGTGGTGAAGGCAGCAATAATTACAACATTAAACAAACATCAGATGGGTTTGTAATCTGTGGTTGGACTGTTCGGAAGGCAGTGCTTGAGATTCTCCCACTATCTAAGTCAGAAGAGAAATGGAGCTGGGGTTGGTTTTGATGAGCTCTGTTGCCATTTGAAGTTCATGAATCCGAGCAGAAGGGGTTGTGTTGAGGTAGAGGTGTAGGGAAGTTGGCTCCAAATGTTTTGATGAATTATTTGTAATTTCTCCTCAATAATGTGAGGTTTTCTTGAGTATCTAAAGATAAAGCAATTTTGGGATGATACTCAGCTGTTTTGTTTTTCTTATATAGCTCCTTTTTCTTTTGTAAACATCGCTGTCCTGTCATTACTTCTTCTCTGTCTTTACGTCTCACCACTGGGCTTCTCTCAGTGTCTGTTTCCCGAACATGCATCCCAAATTCCAGCTGTCCATCTACAACCAGCTGGTCAGGTACTGTGCAACCTCTGCTTCTCACTGATCGAGCATGCTCTGCTTCATCACATGCATGTGGATGATGTGGGGGGTCGGTGGAGGGTCAAGGGAAAGGAATTGTGTCGAGAAACATCCATTCCTTTGGCTTAGTTGTGGCTTTACATAGATGCAGCAAGCTGCTAATTGGCAATGTACTGCAGACCTTATAATTAATCTGGAACGTGCTTTTAAAGGGGTATTACTGGGAAAGCAAGAAGTTGAAGTTACACAAATAATCTTGAGCTGCTCGTGCTAACAGGATACAATAAAGATTGACCTGTTTTACGTTGAGTTGGACTTTTGCAAATAGTCTGGCAGAGTTAGCAGCCCACTAACCTTGATAAATGTAGCTTTAAGAAATCTGAAATTTGAGTTGCAAGATTGAATTTTCAGATGGCACTGCCTCTTAAAGAGGGCAAATGTGTCTTTGGTGAACAGTGAGGTATTCTTATGGATGTGAAAACTTAATTGGTATGTAACCGTCAGAGTAGACATGAGTATCTCCAACTACATGCAGCTACTTTTGTTAAAATGCCTGTCAGTTTAATAGTGCTGTCAGATCTCAAATCTTTGTTTAAAATTGAAAGTACCAATAAGAAATAATATTCAGGGCTCAGTGCTGCATTTAGTAGCAACTGGACAAACTCAGGAGCATTTTGGATGATTTTAGCTGTGGCAGGAATTCTGTATTGATCTCTAATTTGAATTTAATCTTGCTTCAGAGCTATTTGATTTCCCCTTTTTTATTTTTTATACTGCATTCAAAATTAAATTTGTTACTTTAATACTTTTCTGCAGCTCCTTCGTAGACTCCCACAGAAAAGACAATCACATCTCCCTCTTTTTGCTTTGTTGACTGTTGGTATTTCTACCGTACAGGATCTGTTATGGGGTAATCAACCATCTTCTTCCTGTTCAGTTTTCAAGAGAAAAGCGCTTGGCATTGATGGCAGGGTTACTTAGCTGAGATTTTAACTGGATCACCCACATAAATACTCTGGCTGCAAGAGCAGCCCAGCAGCTAGGTGTTCTGCAAAGAATAACTGACCAAAGCCTGAGAGGCACTTTCTGGGAGTGTGATGGAATACTCTCCATGTGCTTGCATGAGTACTGCTCCAACAGCAAGGAAAATGCTTGACATTGTCCTGAGCAAAGCAGCCCACTTGGTTGACATCCCACCCATTGATTTCCTCCTCAATGGCACACATTTGCAGCAGTGTGTACCACATATGAGATGCACTACAGCAACTAACCAAGGCTTTGACAGCACCTTCCAAACCCATGATCTGTGCCATCTAAAGACAATAGTAGCTACTGCTCCCTTACTAATGCTACCACCTCCCAATTCCCTTCCAAGGTGCATAACATTTTGAATTGGAATTATATCACTAAACCTGGAACACATCCTGACAGCACTGTGGGTGTATCTTCAAGAGGGCAGCATACCACCACTTATGGGCAATTGGGAATGAGCAACAAATGCTGGTTTCATTGGCACCACTCTTATTCCTTGAAACCATTTTCAATGAAAGCAAGTAACACAAATATACCCCGTGGTTACAGTGCAGCTGTGTACACAATCTGCAGACACTGTGCTATAAACTTTACCTGTTCTAAATAGTATTTTCATTAGAACACTGCATCTAACTGAATATTTATTCATTAATTAATCATAAGAGAGGAAAGGTTTAGTCATTTTGCAGCAATGCAATAGTATTTTGTGATAATCCAGTTTAATTGAAGATCTCTTTGTCTTATACAATGTGACGTGAACGTTTAGATTACATGGAGGCTGTACTACATTTCTGAATGAAATTCACTCAATTAGTGAAATCATTGAAAAATATTGCAGAATTTGAAGTGTGAATTATATTTGCTGTGTGAATGTTGTAATATTGGAAAGCTAATAGAAACTAGTATGTTCTCCCAGGGTGAATTAAATACCACTGGAACTTTGGAGCAATTATGCTTGTGTAAACCTTTATAGAGGCTGTAAAAAAAAAAAGCTTTTTCTTTTGTGATCCAGATCAGCAATTAACATGCTTTAGAAGTATTTGTGTATTTTTCCTCTTAGTCACATGAAAAGCCTGCTCTGTCATTCAGTATGACCATGACTGGTCATCCAACTCCATATCCTGGTCCCACTTTCTCCCCATGCCATTTGATCTCTTTAGCCATGAGGAATTATATCTAACCCTTGAAAACATTCAATGTTTTGTCCTGAAATACATTTTGTGGCAGAGAATTTTGTTGGTTCAACACTATCTGGATGAAGAAATTTCTCCCTATCTCAGTTCTGAACAGCCTAACCTATATCCTTTAGACTATGACCACTGGTTCTGGCCTACCCCACCATGAAGGCTAACATACCATTTGCCTACACTGCCTGCTGCACCTGCATGCTTACTCTCAGTGACTGGTGTACAAAGACACCCTTTGTTGGAACTCTCCCTTCCCTAATCTATTCAGATAATCTTGCTGTCTGTTTTTGCAACCAAAAATTTCACATTTATCAAAATTATCTTTCATCTGCCATGGATTTTCCCAATCACTCAACTTATGTAAATCACACTTGAAGCATCTCTGCATCCTCCTCACAGTTTACCCTTCCACCCAGCTTTGTATTGCCCACAAACTTAGAAATAGTAATAGTTACCTCATCTAAATTAGTTCTATATATAGTAAATAACTGGGTTTGAACCACTGATCCCTGTAGTACCTCACTGGTCACTGGCTGCCACTCAGAAAATGGCCTGTTTATTCCAGCTCTTTGTTTCCTGTCTGCCAACTAGCTCTCTGTCCATGCAAATACACTCCCCCCGATCTCTCACATTATATGCTAATTTCTTATGTGGGACCTGATCAAAAGCATTCTGAAGTCAAAATAAGTCCCACTGGTTGCCCCTTATCAATTCTACTAGGTAGATCCTCAAAATTTCAGTAGATTGCTAAGTATGATTCCCCTCTTTTAAATCCATGCCAACTCTGTCCAATCCTGTCACTGTTCAGTAAGAAACTTGACTGTACGCTAATCTAGCTTATAAATGTATCTGCTCCCAGAATTTGGAAAGCGGACGCACTGCCCTCCAAATAAAAATCTGCTGTTGCAGGCTTCACTCTTATCGCATACATTTATTGTCCACTTCTTTAATGTGATCATTGATTTTACAAACAATTCCCAAAATTCTTTAAATCCTGAAGGAATGTGATGCTAGCCCTTTGTAGAAGTGAATGGAAAGTGTGATGCTTGTTGACCTTTGTCTCTATGGATCAGACCGAACCGAACCTTGACCAAGATGTGGGATGTGTCTCACAAACATTTTTTGAAAAGCAAATATTATTCTCTGAGATTTAAGTATTCAATTAGGTATGATCAAAAAACCTGGCAAAAATTGAGAGTTTGTTTTCAGCTCCTTTAAAGAGACATGCTCTAGGCTGACAATTTTCTGTCATGTGATCATTCTTTGATAAAGATGGCTGTGTCCAACACTCCAGGATGTTGTGCTGAAGTGTCTAATTGGGTGGGTGAGCTTTATTACTGGTGTAACTTGGCTCATTTTGAGATGGAATGCTACTTTGAGATAAATCTTGTTTTTAAACTGAGGTGTCAATGTGTCACTCAAGTGTGGAAACTACGCTCAAGTTTACGCTTTTGTTTCACCTTCGCAGATTAGTATTTTTCTGATCTGTTTTATAAATTTCAATATAGAAAATGTAGTGCCGGCGAAACTCAGGTCCAGCAGCATCTCTGAAGCGAAAAAAAAACGTTGAGTCTCAAGTCCAGAGACCTTTTGTCCGTTCAGATGAAGAGTCAGTGAACATAAAACATAACTTCTGTTTCTCTTCACAGATGCTGTCAGACCTGCTGAGTTTCTCCAGCACTTTGGTTCAGATGTCCAGCATCTGCAGCTCTTTGTTTTATTACAGACCCTAGTAATTTGACTTGGGGAGCGAGAGACAGCAACTGTGGTAAACTAGGATAAAAATCCCCCACCTTGGCAAAAAAAACGCATAATTCCTTATGTTTTGCAAAACACTGTAAAAAGTAAATAGAAAATGCTATTGAGCTAAATGTAAGAAGGCGTATCATCTGACTTGTCTCATACCTCTGACTAAGCTTTGAGGACCCGGCTATCAGAATTGTATTTGCTTGCTTCCTTTAAGATTACAGTCCACAAATGTCCCAGTTCCAGTCCCTGGGCTGGGCCAGGTTACCAATTGCAGTGGGGTGGGGAGCTCTGTGTCAAACTGAAGTTTTGATTTGGAGATGCTGGTGTTGGACTGGGGTGTACAAAGTTAAAAATCACACAACACCAAATTATAGTCCAACAGGTTTAATTGGAAGCACACTAGCTTTCGGAGTGACGCTCCTTCAAACACCTGATGAAGGAGCGTCGCTCCGAAAGCTAGTGTGCTTCCAATTAAACCTGTTGGACTGTAACCTGGTGTTGTGTGATTTAAAACTGAAGTTTGTTTTTAAGAGCAGCATTGCAGATTGAAGTTGATGGTTTTAACTAATATTGCATCAGCAAACTTGAAGGAAACCATTTTGAATGTGTTGATTAACTGCACTGAGTCTATTTACATGCAGTAGTGCTACAATGTTCTCGGATGTGTGAAGGGGCCAAGGAGACATTGCCCCTTGGCCAAGGAGAATTTTGTTTGTGTTGTGCAACTATAACCCAAACAGTGTTGACTTTCAAAAGTAAGAATTATACATTTTGAGCTGCAGGTTAATGTCCAATTTTAGAAATGAATATCAGCGTTAGCTGACACCTCCTTTCTCTCTCCCCTGCCCTGCTTGCATGTCCATCAGGTTCCTCACTAAACGGGAGCAGAAACTGATGCATCGGTGACGGCGTGCGGAGGAGCTGCTGGAGTGGAAGCGGCGGCTCGATGCTGAGGAAGCTGTGATCCAGCAAATGGAAAAACAGGCTCTGGCTGCTTGGGATAAGGAGCTCAAACCAAACATGGTAAAGAGAGAGGCAAGCAAGAAGATTCCTGAATTGAAAGGTAATTAAAATCTGATTGAAGATTTGTAGCTCGGGTATCCGTTGTTGTGGTTCTGTTCGCCGAGCTGGAAGTTTTTGCTGCAAACGTTTCGTTCCCTGGCTAGGGAACATCATCAGTGCCGTTGGAGCCTCGTGTGAAGCGCTGCTTTGATGTTTCTTCCGGTATTTATATTGGTTTGTTCTTGCCGCTTCCGGGTGTCAGTTTCAGCTGCAGTGATTTGTATGTGGGGTCCAGGTTGATGTGTCTGTTGATGGATGTTCTTGCCGTTTCCGGGTGTCAGTTTCAGCTGTAGTGGTTTGTATATGGTGTCCAGGTCAATGTGTCTGTTGATGGAGTTTGGGGATGAATGCCATGCTTCTAGGCATTCTCTGGCTGTTCTCTGTCTGGCTTGTCCTATGATAGTGGTGTTTTCCCAGTCAAATTCATGTTGCTGGTTGTCTGAGTGTATGGCTACTAGAGATAGCTGGTCGTGTCGTTTTGTGGCTAGCTGATGTTCATGGATGCAGATTGTTAGCTGTCTTCCTGTTTGTCCTATATAGTGTTTTGTGCAGTCCTTGCATGGTATTTTGTAAACTACGTTAGTTTGGCTCATGCTGGGTATTGGTCCACTGCTCAGACTCTGGGATCACCATCAGCAGCCCTTCGGATGACCACCAGTCCTGACCATCCTATTTTCACAGATGGTGTTTATTCCCAGGGTTTTGTCGCAGCACACAGTAAAATGGTAAAAGATGTTTTGCATTTTTTTTGCTACAAAAACTGTTTCTAATGAGTAAAGAATGTCATATAAGGCTGCAGAGAATAGAAAATCCTTGGATTCGTTCAAAATCAATCCCAGGGAAATCGAAAGTGGAGAGAATGGGAAACAGTGTGGGGAGGGGGGTTGGAGATCTGAGGGAATGGAAAATATAAGTGTGGGGGAATGGGAATTCTGAGTGGGGTTGGGAAACATGGGAGTGGGATGAAATGGAAATTCTGAGAGGGATTTTGAAACGGGAGTGGCAGAGAATGGGAATTCTGAGGGGGAATGAGAAATGTAATGTGGGAAAGAATAGGAATTTTGTGAAGGCATGGGATATATGTGTGGGCTCGGTGGATTAACAATGGGAAATCCAGGTGGGGGAGGGGGCTCTGGGTGGGCTGGTCCTCGGGGGTTGATGTGGACTTAAAAGGCCAAATGGCCTGCTTCAGTACTTTATGGAATCTTTGATTATCTGTCTCTGTCCCACCTCCGTTCTTCCACTGCAGAAACCTCATCAATGTCTGTCTTACTTCCAGACTTGACGAATGTATTATACTACTTGTTCTATTCCAGAAAGCCGATTGGTGAAGGATAATACTAGAACCAGTCTTTGCACCATTTAAATTAATTTAATTATTCCCTTAATGAAATCTTTGAGAATTTCAATTTTAATTGCTCCATTAATGGAAAAGCCAGTGACCTCTTTAATCCCCTCCCTGAACTGTACTTCTGTCTATGTCACTTCCCTCCTACAAGACACTCGAACTGTATGACAGATTTCACATCTGCCCTTGGATCTCTGTGAGGCTCAGTATCATGTTTTATTCTATTTCTGTGAAGCTACTTGATTTGTTTTATCAAATGAAAGATTTGTTATCAATGCAAGTTTTTAAAGATAAAACAGGAAGAAAACAGGTAACTATGAAATAAAGCATCAGAGCAGATTTCAAAAGTGATGACTGTGCTTAAAAAAGCCTCAACTTTCAGATGTGGAGGTATGATGGGTGGGTACATGCACTTTTTAAAGAAAAACATTTGACAACGTGTCATACATGAGATTAATTGGCAAGGAATTAAGGCAGGGATAGCAAACGGGATTTGAACAGATAGAAGAGTGGAAATATAGAAAAGGACTTGGGGAAGTTCAAGAGTGGTTCACGAAAGTCGTGGTTTCTGGGTTTGCTTCTGGGGGCACTTTTATTTTTGGTGTTCATTTAATAATTTGATTATGTGCAAGAGCGTGTGGTGTTGAAAATCAGAATATTGTAAAATAAGAAGATTGATGAGTGTTTTGGAAAAGTTAAGGAAGCTGTGAGGAGATTTGAGAAGAAGCAGGAATGGTTTAAAGATGACCGGTAGAATTGTGTTGGTGGGTGTGTGTGTGTCAGGGCATTTTTAAATTGTAATTTGAGTGGGAGCAGGCCTGGTGCTGTGAAGGATGGGGATTTGTAAAAGCAGGGTCATAGGGCAATAAAGGCTTTACCTCAAAAGCTGTGCTTTTAATTATGGAGCAAATAGAATTCTAGAACTCAGGAAGAGAGATTGTTCAACCTTCCCATAATTCTAGCTGCCCTAGTGGTGGTGTCACTAATCCACCTAACCGCATATCTTTGGACTGTGGGAGGAAACTGGAGCTAGGGGAAATCTCGAGGAAACCCATGCAGACACAGGGAAACTCCACACACACAATTGCTCAAGAGAGGAATGTGAACCCAGATACATAGTGCTCAGAGGTAGCAGTGCAAACCACTGAGCCACTGTGACACCCAGAGGGAGGCTGACAATCAATCTCCTGGCTTATCCCACCACCTTCCTTTTTCATAAACTTGGAAAATAATGTCGGACTGGAACTAATGTTTGCTTTCTTCTCTGGTTTTTCGGTCTCCTTCCTCAAAAGTGACTGAGGTACATCGAAGCAAGATGGCCAGAAAATCAGCTCCAGCATCCGTGTGCATGACAGACCTATTCTAAAATCCCACCAAGCGTCTGGCAGCTGGTCTGATGAAACTGTTTCTGAGACACAGTCAGGTAGGAAATTTCAAACATGACCAAGATTCACAGAAGCTCTTCAAATTATTTGATGTGCTTTGAAACTCAAACACGACGTGCAGTTTAAAAAAAAAAGTTGCATGGCTGAGAGTATAGCACAACACCGAGGGATGGTGATTCTTGAGCCTTTGTCTGGTGTGAAAGTGAAAATAACACCTGAAATGGCCTTGCTGAAGGATTTATTAAGGGAATTTTGTTTTAACTCACTTGTTGGATGTGGGCATTGCTGGGTGGCCAGTATTTATTGCCCATCCATGATTGTCCATAGAACAGTTAAGAGTCAACCACATTGCTGTGGGTCTGGAGTCACAAGGAGACCAGACCAGGTAAAGATGGCAGTTCTCTTCCCTAAAGAACGTGAGTGAACCAGATGGGTTTTTCTGACAATTGACAATCGATTCATGGTTATCGTTAGACTTTTAATTCCAGTTTTTTTTTAATTTTATTGAATTCAAGTTCCACCATCTTGCATGGTGGGATGATGACATGAGTTCTGTCGCAGGAGGTTTACCCTCTATTACTGTACTGTCACTGTCATTGAGACTGACAGCCCAGAGTTAAGGCGTGGTAGATTGTTTGTTAACATCTCGTTCTGTCAGTTTCCTTTGGAATCTCTGAAGTTGAAACAGTAAGAGCTGAATGCCTATGCAAGTTTGATTTCATTGGTCTGTAACTTCGGTCATGTTACACCTGTCTAAATTGGAGAAAGAATGCCACCAGCTTGTCAGAAAAAATTGCACACCACTGAAGTATTCAACAAAGAAAAGTCAACTCCAACAGGTTTGCCTGTTTCTGACTCTCCAGCTGTGTCCCTTTGCCACTCCAGCCTCTCATTTTCTATCCTCAGCTGGTCCACACCATTTCTATCTCAGCAGCATGTTCCAGCCTTGAGTGAACCCAGCATTTACTCATCACAAACCTGTGTCTGGAAAGTTTCCTGCCTCATCATCCACAACTCTCACTCAGAGACATGACCATTCCATCCTCTTCTGGTCAGATTGCTGTCCTTATACTCCCTGAATGTGAGCACTTCCGAAAGTCTGGAAAGAGCGCTTATTCTGAAAATTATCAGACCGGCCTTAATTGACTTTTGCCTCCCAATTTTTCAACATCTCCAATCTAATTTCCACATTTAAGAAAGCCCTTCATGATGAATCCCTCTCTCTCTTTGTGACTTTTATTTGAATATCATCCTCCAACCTCTTGTGGTCTTCATTTCCCTTCCAGAGTTAACCTAAATCATGGCCATGTATAGTAGCCCGATTGCAGAATTCATTTCCAAATCCCATTCCTCTCCTGTCCTTCAAATGCACATCTTTTGCAAGCTTTTAGTCTCTAGCTTCTCATTTTGGCTTTTTCCTCAATATGGTTCTAACCATAATAATTGCATCATGCTCACCGTTACTGACTGCCCAGATAGTCCTGCTGTGTGATCGGCCGGTGTGTACGGTGATACTGTCGGTCTGAGGAGTTGATGTGTTTGGTGACACTGTGGCCCCCAAGTGGTCAGTGTGTCCATTGCGTGAGGCTTTGTCAGTGGTACAGCAGGTTTGATTAAAGCTGTTGAACAGGTTGTGAGAAGTGTCACCAAGAGTTATGCAAGTTTGCATATATCTCTTATCCACTAATGTTAGTGTCCAAGTTGAATTTGATTGTAAGGATACCTGTTAATATCCATTGGGTGGATCTTCAACAGAAACTACGTCAGACCAGAATAATATTGAGATCAGGATCCGTGCACTGAAGGATGAACTTAAGAAGTGCAAGCCCATTGTGGACAAGCTGAAGAAAGAGCAGGAGGAACATCAACAGGATAGGTTGAAAACCCAGGAGGCCAGCCTCATCAAACAGCTAGAGGTGAGATTGAACCCTCCACTGCCCTGCAGGTTTCAGCTGGGGATGGTTGGAACATGAGACCGTACAGCGGTCGAGTTCAGAGCATTTCACATGTTTCATATTGTGTTCTCAAAACCAAATCAGCATCCATCTCCTTTAATGAAAAATTGTTGGGGGCTGTTGACTTTTATTCTTGCCATCTTAAGGAAAAGTGGTTGAGCAGGGTTGCTTTTTCTGTTTGATTTTTTTTTCTCTGCCATTAATAAGCGTTTTTATATTCTTCCAAACATTCATTCAAATCTTTTATCCCAAATTCCTCTTCATATCCTCATCTCATCCGACTTTCAAGAGTTTCCTTTTTCCAATGGTGTCTTGGGTATTCTGTCCTTATACTTTCTTCTTCCTGAGCAATATCCCAGTATTCTTTATTAAAACAGCTTTGGGGCCTATTACTTGTTAAATGCTGCATAAACAGGTTGCTGTCATGTTGAATGGTGTGTGCAATGGCTTGAGAGGAATATCCAGAATAAACAAACTTGTTTTGATCACATTCAACCAACTGGGCCTTTTGGTCTCCCTGTTAATCTTTCTAAATTTTGTGGTTAACTGGTTTTATAGATTGTTAAAATTAGATTTGTTCATTCAAAAAAGAATTTGTGGTTTGTCTTATGCAGTTGGCAAAATAGTGTCATGTGGACTTCTTATCATCGCAGTGTTTGATTTCACCTGCTCTCCATGTCTCTTTCAGTTCTATGATGAGTTTATTGCAAAGGTCCAAGCTGAACTCAGTGGAGATCTTGATGTTGGCAGCTCAAACTCCACCAAACCACAGAATAAAACTGTGCGCCACTGCAACTGAGAAGGCAAAGGTTCAACCGCTCACCCTGCAGAGGTACTTTCAGTAATGGATGTTAATTGTGTAACCTTATGAAGGGAGCCTCTTGTATTTCTCTTTTATACCCTCGAGGGACCCCTTTTGTCCACATTAGTTGGTGATTAAATTGTTCTTTTGCAGTGACTTTACATCAGAGAAATGTGCCTTTTGGCCCAACAGATTTGTGCAGTTATTTCCTCTCCATGCAAGTCTCCTCCCACTTTGTTTCATCCCATCAGTGCGTCCTTCTGTATGTTTCCCCCTGAGGTACTTATCCAATTTCCCCCGAAACATATTCGTGCTATTCAACTTCAGCATTCCCGATACTAGTTGAAATGTTGTTCCATGTTGTCCCCTTTCCAAGGAAGAAAGTTTTGTTTTGAATTTCTGATTCGATTCTGAGTGATCAAATCAAGCTATATTCTTAAAATTTCTGGTGTCTCAGTGTTTTCTACCTTGCCCATCAATTCTCAAAATATGTGTAAGTACGCCTGATTATTTCTCAAGGATTTAGTGACGTTTTCCACAGTGTAATTACTGAGTTTAGAACTGAAGGATTGCTATTGAACTTCAAACCTTTTCCTCCTGCACTTTTATGCCCTTCCCTAAAAGGGAGGCAGTGTTTTTAAAGAGGATCTTTTAAACTAAGTTTTGAATCATCTCTGGTTTTTTCAAGTTTGCATGCAGTTTTTCCAGCGTAGTGTTCTGAAGCAAAGTCCTGAGACTGAATGACCATCTGATTAGAAGAACAGAAGGGTTTATGGTTTGAACATATTAACATTGATTGGACAAGCAGCTCTTTTGATGAAAGTGCTGGACAAGTTCTCATACTGTCCATTCCTTTCTGAGCATTCAATGTAGGAAATCACTGAAATAGGTGCTTGGGTCACTTTGATTTGACACAGCAACATCCTGACTAAACTGCCACATGCTCTTCTGATTTGCCAATATTTGTGTTTCCCTATAAAGTGCAGGAATAAAAAGAGGTGCAGCAGTCAACTGAAAGTGATCTGACTTTTGAAAGCTGAAGCTCAGAACGTTCAGTCTGAAATCGTTCATTCCCCTAAGTACACGGCAGTTAGTAGATGAAGAGATTCTCCATACTTATTCAGTTTACCAGGAAAGATTTGAACAGTCTATATCAGTTTCCTAAAATGGCCATTACTTTCTCTGTGGTTACTTGTAACAAACCATGTTTTGGATTGCAAAGTTTGAAGGATATTCACTGTTTTCATTGCAATGTATCTGATCCTGAACTGTCAAGAAGTATTCTTTTCAGTTCAGTAACTGTGTTCTTCTCATCCTCCACACTCCATGATAGTCCATGATATCTCCCTTTGTGAGCCTAATGAAATATTGATTCCACCTAATGGATAAGTGTGACATGTTCTTTTCATACTAAGTTTATATTTCAGACTCAGGGAAAAAGCTTGTGATACTTTGAAATTTTGTAAAGATGATTATTTTCACCACCTTGATTATGGCCAAAAACCTTTAAAACTTAAAAAGGAGTATAAACCATTTGTTCTGACTCCATCAAGTAAATTTTGTATTGAGTTTGAGTACTCAGTCTTATAAAATATACTGTTTAATGTTCTGGATCTCACTCCATGTGGAAACCTTGACTTTCATTACATGGCTGAGAATAAATTGGAAATGAATTCCAGCCTGTGTCTGACACGTCAGACATACTCTGAGAGATAAAAAGATTCTCGTTTGTTTGTCTCCCATTTTCATGTTTTGATTTCACAGTTTATTATAACCATGTATTGGTCATTAATGCTTTGAAATGAATTCCATCATTTTTGTTCCTGACCTTCAGTATATAGATTGACCAACAGTTTGTGTACTTTGCAACAGGGCAGCCCAGTGCAGGAGCCCCAGTCCCGAAAAGATGTGCCCCGAAACATCCAAGGGGAAAATAACTTTGCTTTTGCTGAAGATGCTGTCGAGATTGTGACACTGGTTCATGGAGCGGCTGAGGAGCTGTGCAAATGGCAGGAACTTGACCATGATCTGGGGGATTTGCAAATACCCCCAGACTTTGGGAATTATAAATGGAAGGATGATGAGAGTGTCAGCAGAAGAGCTTATTGTGAGGTGAGACCCAGATTTTGCATTTGAAAACCAAATTATTTTTTCTTTGTTAAGCAAGAAACATATGGGTTAAGAGTGCTCCATTGCAGCTCTGATTGATGATATGTATAACAGAGCATGTTAAAAACATTATCTCGATCCTGATGACTGCATTGAATTCAATTTACCATTTTGCCCCTTCCCTAAAAATCCAAAGCCCCTTTCTCCTCCACTGTTTGTACTCTCCCATTATTAATTTATCATCCTCATCATCATCATCATACTGTTATCCGTTAAATCCCATCTGTCATAACTTTGCCCAGTCTGAGAATCTATAGGTTCTGTTTCTATTTACATAATATATGGTGTCCCTTCCAGCCACTCAGTGTTTTTTTCAAATTCTTCTCCCTCGTTTCTGACTTTCCATTGCTGTTTCCATTGGTTGATAATACAATATTTGATTATTATTCACCTTAATGATTGGAGCCATGATAGTTTTGTTTTCTATTTACAGCATGTCCCACAGATGTCATTCATTTTGTTTCAAAGATTTGCCTCCTTTTATGTTGTGGTGCCTTCCTCAGTATTATGCAGGAAATCTTGTCTAGTACATCTTGGTAGTTCTGCAATCCTTTTAAACTCTGATCTCTGTTTTGCCTTGTCTCCTGCAATCAATGAACTTCTAAATGTATCCTTGGTTCAGATCGTGGAGCAAACAGTTGTTATTTTATATATTTTGAACAGGATTCCCCTTTGTTTTCACTATAATGATCTCACCAGCTTTTTGTTGAGTGGAGAGGACGCAGCTAATATAAACTTTTCTCTTAGTCTTTTACTTCCAGCTTGTCCTTAATGTGACGGGAAATTTTTGTTGACATCTTTTCTGACGACCTCCGTGCCAGCCCAGCCCCGTGGATGAAGCCAAGCCGAATTAACTCTTTATTCTTCAAACGAGCGAGGAACCCACAGAATTTAAATGAAGTGAAGGTAATAACTCCATGTAATCCTTTTGTCCTACTTGTCAGTAATAATGTTGCAAACGTGATGCTGGTTGGAGTTAAAATACGTAGATTAAGTGAGTGAGTGACTCAACTTGTAAACAGTGGTCACTATCCTGACTTGGAAATCTGTCACTGCATCTCGGAAGTCCCTCCGTCATGAGATTGCAGGTCAAGCTCAGCACCATCTTGTCAAGGACAACCAGGAAGGGGCAATAAGTGCTGGCCAGCCAGTGACATCCACATTTCATGAATGAATAAAAAACATTCCTCTATGCTCATTGAGTACCAAGGAACTCCATTTTAACTCTAAACTCCTCAATGACCATTTTTTAAAATGACTCACAGGGTCTGGGCATCGCCGGCTGGCCAGCATTTAATCACCGATCCTAGTTGCTTTTGAGAAACTGGTAAGCTATCTTTTGTAACCACTGCAGTCCATGCTCTGTAGGTAGACCCACAATGTCCTTTTGGGAAGGAATTCCCGGAATTTGATATCGCAATCCTGAAGAAACAATGATATTTTTTCAAGTCAGAACGATGAGTGGCTTGGAGGGGAACTTGCAGGTTGCGGTCTGCTGCTCTTGTCCTTCTTGATCTAAATGGTCACAGATTCGGAAGGATCTGGCTGAAGATCTCTGAATTTCAGCAATGCGTCTTGTAGATAGTACACACTACTGCTACTGAGTGGAGAGTGGTGGAGGGCATGGCTGCTTGCAGATGTGGTGCCAATGAAGTGGGCTGCTTTGTCTTGGATGTGGTGAGCTTTTTGTGTGTTACTGGAGCTGCACTCCTCCAGGCAAGTGGGGCGTATTCCATCAGACTCCTGACTTGTACTTTGTACTCGGTGGATTTGCGATGGAGGTGCGTTATACTCCACAGTATTCCAAGCCTCTGACCTACCCTTGTAACCCAAAGTATTTATATACTGAGTCCAGATGAGTTTCAGGTCCATGGTAACCCCCATGATGTTCATTGTGGAAGATTCAGTGAGGGTAACACAAGGGCCATTGGTTAAATATTCTCTTGGAGTTGTAGACTTGTACAGCTCAGAAACAGACCCTTTGGTTCTACTTGTTCATACAGACCAGTTATCCGAGATATAATCTAGTCGCATTTGCCAGCATTTGATCCATTTCCCTCTTAAACCCTTCCTATTCGTATACGCTGCCAGATGCCTTTTAAATATCATCATTATGCCAGCCGTCTCCACTTCCTCTGGCATTCCATGTACACACCACCCCCTGCATGAAACAGTTACCCGTTACGTAGCTTTTAAATGTTTCCCCTCTCACATATGCCCTCTAGTTTTGCCTTCACCAGGGAAAAGACTTGTCTATTTACCCTATCCATACCACTCATAATTTTATAAATGTTTTCACAGTCGCCTCTTAGCCCCTGATGCTCCAGGGAAAGTAACCCCAACCAATTCTTCATCTTCCTATACCAGAAACCCCCCACCCTGGCAACACCCTTGTAAATCTTTGCATAACCCTTTCAAGATTCACAACATCCTTCCAAGAGCAGGGAGTCCAGAATTGCACAGAATATTCTAAAAGAGGCCTGATCAGTGTCTTATTCAGCTGCAACATGACCTCCCAACTCCTATACTCAATGCTCTGACCAATAAAGGCAAACATACCAAACACCACCTTCACTATCCTGTTTACTTGTCACTCCACTTTCAAGGAACTATGAACCTGCACTCCAAGGTCTCTTTGCTCAGCAACACTCCCCAGTGCTTTACCATCGAGTGTATAAGTCCTGACCTGATTTGCCTTTCCAAAATGCAGCACTTCACATTTATCTGAATTAAACTTCATCTGCCACTCCTCAGCCCATCTGTTGGAGATCCTGTTGTATTCTGAACCTTCATCACTGTCCATTGCACCTCCAATTTTGGTGTCATTTGCAAACTTACTAACCATACTATGTCCCATGTTCACATCCAAATCGTTTATGTAAATGATGAAAAGCAGTGAACCCAGCACCGATCCTTGTGGCACACCACTGGTCACAGGCCTCCTACTGGGAATGGTCATTGACTGGCAGTTTTGGTGTGAAAATTACTTGCCTCTTACCAGTCCAAATCTGCATATTGTCTAGGTCTTGTTGCCTTTGAACATAATTCCTCAGATACTGAAGCAGTCTATGAATGGTACGGCATATTGTGCAACCTTCTGCACTTCTGACTTTATGATAGAAGTAAGGTCAGGAACTGAGGAACCCCATTTTACTCTGATCTCCCCAGTGATCCTCGAGGAACCTCATTTTACTTCCAACTGGAGACACAATGCTCCGAGTGTTAGCCATGGCTCAGTGGCACTGTTCCTCAATCAGCAGAGGGGATTAAACAAACACTGAAGTGAAATCCTGGATGACAGTCCTGGGGCAGTACTGAAGTATTGTTTTCAAAGTGAGGCCCCATTTTCCCCCTTGGGTGAGTTTTTTAAAAAAAGATTTTTAGTGCTACTTTGAAGAGGAGTGGAGTTCCCCCTCATGGTCCTGGTCAATCTACTACATGAGTCAGTATGGCTCAGCGTTTACTGAACCATTTCTCTAATTTGTGGGAACATGCTGTGTGAAAGTTTGTTGCAGCTTTTGACTATATTATAATTAGTGACTATACTTCAAAGGTTGGGAACAACATGGTGCAAGTGTGAAAAGTTATATATTGCAAGTTTTTTGGCAATTTGAGGTTAAGGTGGATGACTTGAGCATTGGTTAAAAAGTATTGTCCAGCACAAAGACCAAGTTCTTTACTATTACAACAATGCAACTTCTATTTTACTGTGGCGCTGACATTGAAGTGTACACTGGATGTCTCCTTCCAGTAACTCAGACTTGCAACACTGCAATGTGAACTTTTTACCACGGTCTGAAGTTAACATCAAGCTACTCATTGTCTAGCCTGACTTCACTTTGTGCACAGTTTGTGAAGTGTTGCACTTTGCCAGGGACTGAGAATGGACATGTGTAAATCAGCTTTTCATTCACAGAGCAAATTTGGGACTGTTCATTTCCTTTGCTTTATCTTTATAACTCGACTGTAATGTGTCTTCAGTCTGAACTGTACTATTTCCCACACCAACATTTCCGGGCGTGTTACTGGCCTTTGACGGTGTTAGCCGAGAAACCTGCCTGGAGCCACGTGAGGCAGTGGTCAGTGGTTAGATCATATAGCTTTGATGAACTCATCTGTTAAACTGAGAACAATTTGACCTTCTTGAAATGCTGGGTGCGCTGTATGAATCCATATCAGCCCCAATATTTATTGTGAGACAGCTGATCTTCACTTGTCTGCCTACAGTTTATTAAAGCCAGATCATTTTTGGAATTTGACAGAGTAGAGGCCAGCACTTATTGTCAAAGTGCTGAACCACATAATGCAGTGAATTGATAAGTGAATAATTACTTATTTCTCAGTCTCGGCCTTAGGCAAGGGAAAATGTTAAACCTTCTCACAATCTGGGAGAATTGCATGCTACCTTAAAGTTGTTTTGTTTATGCTTTCGGATCTCACTGACATTATTCACTTCAATTATAATTAAGTTTTAAAGCATTTAGTGATTTTTGTTTAATGGAACATGCTTTGAGTATCATCCAATTTTACATCATTCAGAATGGGAGAAGAATCAGAAGGTCCACGCATCAAAGTCTTCATTGAGCAGTTTACGGGGAGGATAATGGATTGGAGGTTGTTTTGTCTGTGTATTTCGGGTGTGTGCATTAGCTGCCATTTCTCCTGTGCTTCTATTCCCAGATCTTCATTTCTAATGAAGTTATAAATATGTTTGGATTCAACCAGGAGCAATATCAGAAGACAGGCTGGCAGAAGATGAAGACATTTGGCAGGAGAAAACGTGATTGGGTGGACAATATTTTGGTAAGTGCTTCAGTTTAGCAACTGTTCAGTATTATATTGTACCATTACATCACAATTATGAACACTGCATCCTACATCTGAACTTTCTATTATTTCAAATGGCAAATGCTTTATCTGTTTTTGGCTTACCTGTCTGGCTCTCCAGCACACATCCAGAAAATGCTTCAACTTTCTGATTGAATTGAAAACTTGGGTCCTCACTGGAGTAATTTGCTGAAAATCAAGACCTGCTATTCCTTAGTTGCCAGAAAACTTACTTAAAAATTCAGAAGTACATTGATTTCAGTGCAGTTGGCAAAGTAGGGTCATGTGTACTTCTTTAAATCCCAGTGTTTGATTTCCCTTTCTCTCCATGTTTCTTTCAGTCCTATGATGACTTTGTGAAGAAGACCGAAGCTGAACCTAGTAAAGATCTTGATGTTGGCAGCTCAAGCTCAACCAAACCGCAGATTAAAACTCTGTACTCCACTGCTACTGAGAAGCTGAAGATTAAACTGTGCTCTCTGCAGAGGTACTTTCAGTAATGGATGTTAATTGTGTAATCTTATGAAGGGATGTCTCTTGTATTTCTCTTTCATATCCCAGTGGGACCCCTTTTGTCCAAATTAGTTGGTGATTAAATGGTTCTTGAGTGAAGGAGACCAGAACATGTACAGATACTTTACAGCAGGGAAATGTGCCTTTTGGCCCAACAAACCATGCGACTCTACTCCCACTTTGTCTCATCCCATCAGTGCATCCTTCTGTATATTTCTCCCTGAGGCACTTATCTAATTTCCCCTAAAACATATTCATGCCATTCAACTGAAGCATTCCTGGCATCAGCAAGTTCCATGTTGTCATTCTTCTCAGGGAAGAATATCTTGTTTGAATTTCTGATTCGATTCATTAATATGAACTTCCTGTTCAGGTCAGCCTCACAAGTGAAAACATTTTTCCCTCCATGCAGCTCAAGCACCTTCAGCGAGGACCACAGGCCTGACGGGAAGTTAACTTTAAATATACAAACGTACCTCGGGGGATCAGTGTTCTTCATTTTATGGGCGGCAGTTGGAGTGGGAGGAGCGACAATGAGGACCAGAGACCCGATGGGATGATAACTTTAAAATATAAAAACTTAGCTTGGCGGAGTGAACACTGAACAGGAACGGACGTGAGACTGCTTGACAAGTGAGGCTTTTGAAGGAGCAGCAGAGCGACAGGCCACAGCAAGAGGACTGTTGGGTATATATTGGGGCAGCAGCTGATTCCCGATATACTACACGTGTCGTGTCTTCCCCCGCCCTCTCCTCTAACCAAAGAAAAGAACTCTCGTGTGTTGCAAAGGTAAGGCGTTTCAATTGATATTTCTTGTGTATTGTATGATTGATTAAAAGTTCATTATTAGTTGGTTAGTTGAATAACATTTAACTTATAATTTTGTATAAATTAATTAAATAAGTAGAGATGGCTAGACAGTTGATGTGCTGTAGCTGTATGGTGTGGGAGCTGGCTGATCCCATTGTGAAGGGCAGTGACCACATCTGCAGCAAGTGTTGGTTGCTGAAAGAACTCTGGATCAGAATTGATGATCTGGAATCTGAGCTTCAAACACTGCGGGCACATCCGGGAGGGGAAATGTTACCTGGACGCAGTGATTCAGGAGGCAGTCACACCCGGTAGATTGAGTAATTCAGATTGCGTTAGTGATCAGGAACAATAGGGTGTGACTGTAAGTGAGGTAGGTAGGGAGATTCTGAGTTCAGGAGTGGAGAGGCCTCAGCCCTTGAACGTGTCCAACAGGTATGTGATTTTTGCTCCCTGTATGGATGAGGAAAAGGGCTGTGGACAGGATGAGCCAGCTGACCATGACACCATGGTTCAGAAGGCCACTCAAGAGCAGGAGCAAAAAGACAAGTAGTTGTTACAGGGGATAAGCAGCAGGTTAGCATGTGTACAGGGTTTCAGTTCAAGGCAGACCAGGAATGAAGCAAAAATGAAGGATAACTTTGGACACATTACTAGAGATATTGGAAATCATGAGGAGAAGAAAATGAGCATTAAGGCACTTTACCTGAATGCTCATAGTATTTGTAACAAAGTAGATGAATTAACAGCACAAATAATCATGAATGATGATGATGATGTGGTAGGCATCACAGAGACGTGGTTGCAGGCGGTTCAGGACTAACAGTTAAACATCCAAGGATTTACAACTTATCGAAAAGAAAGGGAGGTGGGCAGAGGGTGCAGGGTTGCCTTATTAGTTTAGAATGAAATTAAATCCATGGCACTGAATGTCACAGGATCAGATGATGTGAAGTTGAGGAACCAAAGGCAAAAAAAACCATAATGGGAGTTACGGACTGACCTCACAGCAGTGGTCAGGACCAAGGGCACAGGATGTACCAGGAAATAGATAGGGCATGTCAGAATGGCAAGGTCAAGGTGACCATGGGGTACTTGAATATGCAAATGACCTAGTTGAATAATGTTGCCGGTGGATCCAAACAAAGGGTATTCATGGAATGCTTACAGGATGGCTTTTTGGAACAGCTTGTGATGGAGCCCACGAGGGAGCAGGCTATTCTGGACTTAGTTTTATGTAATGAGCCAGACTTCATAAAAAGGTCTTAAAGTCAGGGAACGCTTAGGAAGCAGTGATCATAATATCATAGAGTTCAGGTTGCAGTTTGAAAGAGAGAAGGCAAAATCGGATGTAATGGTGTTACAGTTAAATAAAGGTAATTACAGGGCCATGAGAGAGGAACTGACGAAAATCAACTGGAAACAGAGCCTAGTGTGCAAGACAGAAGAGCAACAATGGCAGGAGTTTCTGGGTGTTTCCAGGTGGGGGGAGGTGGATTTAGAGAGCCATGGCTGACAAAGGAAGTCAGGACATGTATCAAAGAGAAAGAGAGAGCCTATGAAGTGGCTGGGAAGACTGGGAAATCAGAAGATTGGGAAGACTACAAAAACAAACAGAGGATAAGGAAGAGAGAAATCAGGAGGAAAGGATCAAATATGAAGGTAAGCTCACCAGTAATATTAGAAATGTTAGTGAAAGTTGCTTTCAATACATAAGAAATAGATGAGTGGCAAAAGTAGAAATTGAGCTGTTCCAAATTGATGCAGGAAGGCTAGAGATGGGAGTTAATAGCTGAAGAACTTAATAAGTACTTTGTGTCAGTCTTCACAGTGGAAGACATGAGTAATATCCCAACAGATAAGGAAAATCAGGGAGCAGAGTTGAGTATGGTTGCCATTACAAAAGAGAGAGTGTTAGAAAAGCTAAAAGGTCTAAAAATTGCTAAATCTCCTGGCCCGATGGGCGACATCCTAGAGTTCAGAGGGAAGTGGCTCAGGAAATAGAGAAGGCGTTGGTTGTGATCTTTCAAACATCAATGGAGTCAGGGAAAGTCCCAGATGATTGGAAAATCACTGTTGCAACCCCCTTGTCTAAGAGGGATCCAGGCAAAAGATGGAAAATTACAGGCCGATTAGCCTAACCTCGGTTGTCGATAAAATTTGCAAATATGTTGTTAAGGATGATATTTCTAAATTCTTGGAAGTGCAGAACGATTAGATTAGATTAGAACGAGTCAGCATTGATGTACTAAGGGGAGATCGTACCTGACAAACCTGTTTGAATTCTTTTGAAGAGGTAAGAAGTAGGTTAGACCAGGGAAACCCAGTGGATGTTATCCATCTCGACTTCCAAATGGCCTTTGATAAGGTGCCTTCTGGGAGACTGCTGAGTAAGGTGAGGGCCCATGGTGTTTGAGGTGAGCTACTGGCATGGATTGAGGATTGGCCGTCTGAAAGAAGGCAGAGAGTTGGGATAAAAGGTTCTTTTTCAGAATGGCAGCCAGTCACAAGTGGTGTCCCGCAGGATTCAGTGTTGGGGCGCAGCTATTCACTTTATATATTAATGATCTGGATAAAGGGAACTGGGGGCTTTCTGGTAAAGTTCACCGATGATAAGTAGTTAGGTGGACAGGCAGGATGTTCTGAGGAGGTGGGGAGGCTACAGAAAGATTTAGACAGTTTTGGAGGATGATCCAGGAAATGGCTGATGAAATTCAACGTGAGCAAATGCGAGGCCTTGCACTTTGGAAAAAAGAATACAGGCATGGACTATTTTTTAAACGGTGAAAAAATTCATAAAGCCAAAGTACAAAGGGATCTGAGAGTGCTAGACCAGGATTCTCTCAAAGTTGACTTATAGGTTGAGTCCGTGGTTAAGAAAGCAAATGTAATGTTGTCATTTATCTCAAGAGGATTGGAATATAAAAGCATTGATGTGCTTCTGAGACTTGATAAAGCTCTAGTTAGGCCCCATTTAGAAAGCTGTGTCCAATTTCGTGCCCCACACCTCAGGAAGGACATACTGGCACTAGTGTGTGTCCAGCAGAGACTCTCACGGATGATCCCTGGAATGGTAGGCCTAACATACGATGAACGGCTGAGGAGCCTGGTATTGTATTCATTAGAGTTTAGAAGGTAGAAGGGAGATTTAATAGAAATATACAAGATAAAGCATGGCTTAGAAAGGGTGGAAGCTAGGAAGTTGTTCCCGTTAGGCAGGGAAACTAGGGCCCATGCGCACAGCCTTAGAATGAGAGGGCGTCAATTTAGAATGGAAATGCTGAAACATTTCTTCAACCAGAATTCATTGCCATGGAGCACAGTGGAGGCTGGGATGTTGGGTGTCTTCAAGGCAGCGATTGATAAATTCTTGATCCCACAAGGAATTAAGGGCTATGGAGAGAGTGCGGGTAAGTGGAGTTGAAATGCCCATCAGCCCTGACTAAATGGCGGAGTGGACTCAATGGGTCGAATGGCCTTACTTCCACTCCACTGTCTTATGGTCTTCATTTTTAAACTTCTCTATCAAATCTCATTTTTAAAGTTCTGTATCCAGTCACTAGTTTATACAGTTAATGGTCGGGCCCTGGGGTGTGTTGCTGAACAAAGAGACCTCGGGATGCAAGTGCACAGTTCCTTGAAAGTGGAGTTGCAGGTAGAAAGGGTGGTGAAGAAGGCATTTGGCATGCTTGCCTTCATTGGTCAGAACATTGACTGTCGTGGTTGAAGTGTTACTTTGCAGCTGTACAGAACATTAGTGAGACCTCATCTGGAATACTGCATACAGTTCTGATCACCTTTCTGTAGGAAGGATGTTCAATCTGAGAGAGTGCAGAAAAGATTTACAAGGATGTTGCTGGGACTGAGTTGCAGGGAGAGGCTGAATAGGCTGAAATATTTTTCCCATGGAGCATTGGAGGCTGAAGGGTTTTTGTAGAGGCTTATTAAATCATATGGGGCATGGATAGGGTGAATAGCCAAGATTTTTTTCCCAGGGCAGGGAAGTTGTAAACTAGAGGGCATAGGTTTGAGGTGAGAGGGATAACTTTTCAGGCGCAGTGAGCTGCACACATGGAATGAGCTGCCCGAGTGGTGGAGAGGGGAATAATTACAACATGTACCTTTTAAAGGCATCGGGATGGGTACATGAATAGGAAGGGTTGAGAAGGATTTGGGCCAAATGCTGGCAAACTGGGACTAGGTCACATTGGGATATCTGGTTGGTGCGGATGACCTGGGTCTGTTGTATACCTGACTCTATGACCCCATGAATTTTGATGTTAATGCTGAATCAACCTTTTGAGATAAAATATTTCATGGTCAGAGCTATCTGGAATTTAATGTCTTTTTTTAAAAAAATGCATTTGTAATGAAGTCGATCTGTTTACTCTGTGTGAAAAAGAAAGAGAATGGATCATTATTTTTAAAGAGGAAATGATGGCTAAAGGTTGCTTTGACATCAAACTTGTACACTTGCTGCTGCAGAATATTATATGTTCATTCAGAATATAATCTGTTCTGTTGGGTGAGTTTTTGAGATGTGCCTTAAAGCAGTTTAGTGGGTGAGAGATTTCTATGAAGTATTGAGTATTGTTGGAATAGAGAACTGCCACATATACTGTGATCCGACCCCCATGCTGTAAGTTTTCAAACAATTAAATCACTGCCGATTCATATTCAATCCCCTTTTGTATGTGAAATGTGATCTTTGTTGTGCTTCCCACTTCCCTATCTCTATCTACTGAGGATCTGAACCCTGAATGCAGACTGAGGTAACCAGTTGTCAGGAACAACCACTTCACACATGCTCTTACTAACTAAAATGGGAACAAAATGGCTTCTTAATGCAAATAATGTGTCAAAATGGCTTCTAGGCTGCAAATTGACAATTCTGCTAAAAGCTGCATAAAATAGCTTTTAACGCTATTAGAGCTGCATAATTGACTATCACAGTCTGCCTCAACAGAGCTGAGCAGGCAATGCTTCCTTTACAGCGTAGAAATAACTAGACTAGATGAGACATTACTGGCCAATCTAACTGACCTTCAAGTGCTGGTGCAAAGATTCCGTTAGTGAGATAAGAGGGGCTTAAGTGTTGGAAAATAAAATTGGTTCCCAGGAAATATCATTGGACCAAGTTGCTGTCAGTTAAGATTATTTCGTAACTTGATTGGTAATTGTCTGAATGTACTACACGATAATGGCCTGTACCTTTCTTTAAGAAAAGTATAAATATATCTTTGTTTTAAGCCATGCGTGCAGCTCCTCTGAGGAACACCGAAGTGGAAAACCTCTGAGTTTCTGGGCGATCTGTGCCCGGCCGTATGAAAAATAAAGAATGAAGTGTTAAAGAACCAGACAGAATGTGAGTGCTTATTGACCGATCACGGAACAGAACCTCCCCCGCCCCAGTCCACTGGGGTCCAAATCCCATCTGGTGCTATGACTCGGACTCGTTACGGACAGATTATGGGAAGTGGTGTAAGTGCCTTGAGTCCTCCGCTATTGAGTGTAGAGGGATCGGCCAGCCAGGCGTGAGTATTTTGTCCGTTTGGTTTCCCTCTCATTCATTAGTGGTTCACTTGACCCCTCGGTGCTTACCAGGGATCGGCCTTGGTAAGAATTAATTCAGAAAAGATTAAAGAGGAGGTGGGGACACCCACGAACAGGTCGGGGACCTGTGGATCCAAAATAGAGTCCAGGACACACTTTTTTTAAAAAAAGAGAGGAGTCGGGACTCCGATTCGGTCGGATTGGTGTTCTCTAAATTAACTCTGAAATTGTTCTGTGAAAGACAAAGCAAAGAAGTATCACGATATAACCAAACTGTTGGGTTTTATAATGTCGAGAATGTTTTGCAGAAATCGTTAGTCTTGTTGTTCAATGTTGGGTTGTTGATTAGTGAAAGTTTCTAAACTATCTGAAGCATGGCTGCATTAATTCGTTGCTACCAAAGAATGCAAAGAATTCTGCCTGTGATTGGGCGATCCCAAATGCTGTGTGCCAGCCCTGACGGGATTGATTGGGACCAGGATACCCACTGGGGGTGTAACCTACCTCAGAGGCTCGCCCAGCGATCTGATTAAAATCACCTGTGACAAAAATCTCACTGAGGCCCATGTGCTCTCCTGTCCTGAGCATTTCAGCAGGAGGGAATGAATGAAGGGGAGAAGCTTTCTCGAAGTGTTTCACCAAGTATCAGTGTGGATGATGAAATCAGTGAGCGGCTGGGTGAGAAATACTCTCCCAGCTGTGGTAGCGTACATTCAGAACAACTTATAGACTTGAAATCACCAACTGAGAAGAGCAAAGTGTTGCCAGCAATGAGGAACAGACTCCTACGCCATCACACTGTCTCTGTCCGTGTCACACTCAAACAGCCATGTTCCTGAAACCGATGAGCTGCCTGAATTCCAAATTGGTGCAAGAATTTTAGTTAGTAGCATCCAACTAGGGACACTTCGCTTCAAGGGCAGAACTAGCTTTCCCAATGGCTTTTGGGCTAGTGCAGGATAAGCCAGAAGGCAGTAATAATGGGACATGTGATGGAGGTTGAGCCAGAGCTTTCAAAGGAATTAGCAGAACTGCAGGCGGAAGAGTTTGGTCGAAGTAATACTCCTGGAGGGCAAGTAGACTTTAAGCTCTGTTCATTTAAAAACAACTTGAATGATCAAAATGTAAGTAATCAGTTTTCTGAACCAAGTAAGTCTGACTTGCTGCATGTTATTCATGAATCTAGCAAGGTGGTGGTAACTTTTGGAGATGACCAAAATTGAAAAGAGAGCTTGTCCAAGTCTGGTGAGGAGGAACGATTGGCAAACTTGAGTGAAGACCAGAATGTAGAAAACATGAACTGGAATGATGTGTTCATAGAGAAGGCATCCAAGGCAGTACAGGAGAAAGAAACCAAAATCAATACCAATGTGTCTGTGTGTTCTTCCAGTGCACAATGGGAGACGTTTTCACTAAATATCCATGAGATCTCTTCATCTCCTCTGTTGGATTTACTGAACAGGGTAAAGGACCAACTTGAGGCTCAATTTAAAGTACCATTCCTCGAGCCTGAATCTGAGGAAATCCATGAGGAGCCACGTGGACATTAAAAGAGAGGAACCAAAGGGCGATTGTGAGGATAGTGAAGACTTTAACAGAGATGATCTGAAGAGCAGTGACTCAAAGGCCAATTCTTTGGTTGATATGATACAGGTAGACAATCCTTTAACCTGAATCCCGAAATCCGAAAAGCTCAAGTCCGAAGTTGTTTTTGTGAAGTTATTCCTCATTAACATGGCTGTTTGACGCATCACTCTGATGTGATGTATTGGGGGATGGGGGGAGCTGCACTGGCAAACCACAACTCTGTTTCATCGCCCCATTTTACAGAGTGAGTGTGCTCCTCCGGTATGATTTTTAATCATTTCACCATCAAACTGTCACTTATTCTGAAATTTGAAGAGTTCTGAATTCCGAGAACCAGCTGGTTCCGAGCATTTCAGAGAAAGGATTGTGTACCTGAGCTATCTCCCTTTGTCAAGGCCACTGTTGGACAATTACATGACATCACAAAGTCTCGAACTGAGAAGATCCAACTTACTAATCAAGGATTACAGTTCAAATTGGATGTTGAATCCTGACCCAGGTCATCTTCCAAGAATCGAGAGGAGGAACACAAGACTGTTATCCAATTAGAGACATCTGAAGTGATGATGATAAGGAGGAAGTATTATCTCCAGATCTTTGTCCTCGACCTGCAAGTATTAATTTTGAACCTGTTTTGGAATGGATTTTAATTTCAAGAATTGGAGATGTGTTATTGGTCTCGAAGCATTGATGCAATTGTTTTATTAATAATTCCAGAGCTGCTTAAATTCCCATGTTTTAACATACTGACAGGATTGTCATTGTTTCTGTCACAATATGTCAAAATACAACTCCACTTTTTTCAGGCACATTTTGCAGGTCATCATTTTCGGAAATTACCCTGAGTGTTCCCCTTTACTGAGGACACTTTACAAAAAGACTGTTGAATTGTTAAATATATTTGTGGGTGATAAAATCCAGCTTTGGGCAATATTAATAAAATTTCTGGTGTCTCGGTGTTTTCTACCTTGCCCATCAATTCTCAAAATATGTGTAAGTATGCTTAATTATTTCTCAAGATTTAGTGACCATTTCCACTGTGTAATTATTGAGTTTAGAACTGAAGGGTTGGTTTTGAAATCCAAAACTTTTACTCTTGCACTTTTCTGTCCTTCCATAAAAGGGAGGAAGTGTTTTTAAAGATGTTCTTTTAAACTAAGTTTTTGATGATGCTTTTCAATCTCTTGCTAAATCAGTTCACACACACTTTATCCAGCGTCGTGTTCTGAAGCAAAGTCCCGAGCCTGAATGACCATCTGATTAGAAGAACAGAAGTGTTTATGGTTTGCATGTATTAACATTGATTGGACAAGCAGCTCTTTTGATGAAAATGCTGGACAAGTTCTCATACTGTCCATTCCTTTCTGAGCATTCAATGTAGAAAGTCATTGAAATAGGTGCTTGAGTCAGTTTGATTTGACACAGCAACATCCTGACTAAACTGACACATGCTTTTCTGATTTGTCAATATTTGTGTTTCCCTATAAAGTGCAGGAATAAAAAGGGGTGCAGCAGTCAACTGAAAGTGATCTGATTTTGGAAAGCTGAAGCTCAGAACATTCAGTCTGAAATCGTTCATTCCCCTAAGTACACGACAGTTAGTAGATGAAGAGATTCTCCATACTCCAGGAAAGATTTGAACAGTCTGTATCAATTTCCTAAAATGGACATTATTTTCTCCATGGTAACTCGTAACTAGCCATATTTCTTGTGATTGCATTGTTTGAAGAATATTCACGGATTTCATCACAATGTATCTGACCCGAAACTGTTCAAAAGCTGTATTCTCCCCATCCTCCACACTCCATGATAGTCAGCAGTGGGATCTCTCCCTTTGTGAGCCTCGTGAAGTATTGCTCAGTGTGTTGTGTTCTTTTCATAACAAATGTATTTTTAAAGCTCAGGAAGACCACTTGGGATACTTTGCATCTTTGTAAAGATGATTTTTTTTCCACCACCTTGATCAAGTCAAGTATTTTTAAAAATTCAAAATGAGTATAAAGCATTTCTCCTGACTCCATTAACTGAATTGTGTATTGGGTTTGAGTACTCAATCTGATAAAATATACTGTTTAATGTCACTCCATGTGGAAAGCTTAACTTTAATTACATGGCTGAGAATAAATTGGAAATGAATTCCAGCCTGTGTCCAACTCGTCAGACGTACTCTGAGATATCAAAAGAAGGTTTTTGTTTGTTTGTCTCCCCGTTTTCATGCTTTGATTTCAGTTTTGTTCCTGACCATCAGTTTCTAGATTGACCAACAGTCTGTGTACTTTGCAACAGAGCAGCCCAGTGTTTGGCACAAGTGGGCAGGAAGAATTGGCCAAATGCCTGGCAGAGTTGGAATTGAGTCACGAGGCGCTCGATGACCTGGTAGATGACCAAGATTGGTTTGATGAGGACTTTGGGCTGAGCTGTAGCAAAGTGCAGGAGGCCCAGTCTCCACAGGATGGACCTCTGAAAATCCAAGGGGAACCTGACTTTGCTGCAGCTCCTGATGCTTTCGAGGTTGAGAAGATGGTTCATGCAGTGACTGAGGAAGTTGAAGGAACTTGGCCACGATCCAGGAAATCTACGAATACCCCCAGACTATCTTGAGAATAAGAAATGGAAAGATGTAGACAGTGTGAGCAAAAGAGTTTTTTTGTGAGGTGAGCTTCAGCTTTTGCGTTTGAACACAAAATTATTTTTTCTCAATTAAACAAGAAAGGTGTGAGTTAATAGTGCTCCACAGCAGCTCTGATTAATGATATGTATAACAGAACATGTTAAAAACATTATCTCGATCCTGATGACTGCATTGAATTCAATTTACCATTTTGCCCCTTCCATAAAAGTCCAAGGCCCCCTTTCTCCTCCACTGTTTGTACTCTCCCATTATTAATTTATCATCATCAACCTCCTCCTCATCCTGTTATTCACTAAATCCCATCTGTCACAACTTTGCCGACTCTGAGAATCTATAGTTTCTGTTTCTATTTACATAATATCTAGTGTCTCTTCCAGTCACTCATTTTTTTGAATTCTTCTGTATCATCTGTCTTTCCATTGGTTGATAATACACTATGTAATTATTAATCATCTTCTTAAAACTCTCCAGAATCTTATCTTCCACAGGTCACTCCATAATTTTCAGATGAAGAAAGCCTTAAAGGTTGCACTTTTCTGTCCGAACTTGTAATGAGGTTCCCAAAATTGACCAAAATATTCTAAGATCTTATGCAACTTAATGTCTTGAATCGTTTGTGTGCAGTTGGATGTGTCAGGTTTTTTTTTAATGGCCGTATCTATCACTTTAAATGGCCTGTATGTTTGAATACTTTGTGGCCTTTTTCTCTGATCTGATTAGGATCTTACCATTTCAGGTGTAATCCCTTTTCTTATCCACTCAATGTATTACTTCATCTCACTCTCAACTTCAATTCCATCTTCCGGAAAATGTTCTTCTGTATCTGTCACTGCAGCACAGTTCCATCTCTGTCCCTTCAACCCATGTCGGAATCATTTAGTTTCCTTCTCTTAAATTCCCAAGTCAAGATTGTGTTTATTACTATAACAATTAAGGGCGATCTGAGCATGGGCTCCTGTGGGCCCCTTCCATTCTCCACACCTTTCTCATGTGAAATCTTTATTTTACCCCGAACCTTGCATTTTCCCAACCGCCTCTATCCATTTGACTGTGCTCCCCTTCATTTGAGGTGCTTTTGAGTTTTGCCATTGATCTTCTCAGAGGTAACTTCTTGAAATAATTTCAGAAAATCCATGTAAAACATGAACACTTTTTTTCGTTCTAATCTGCTCTTTTATTAATACATCCTTGTCAAGTTATTTGGAAGTTCACAACCTGTTAATTAGAAATTCATGCCAATTGTTCCTGATTAGCTACTGTCTCTTGAAGTGCTCATATTTACCTCTATATTTTTAACTCTTAATTTACCAACAACTGAAGCAAAACTAACTGACTGAGAAATTCCTGTTTTTCTTATTTTGATCGAGAAGTTAGCTGCCCGAAAATCCTCTGGTCAAGTTTTAGGAGCTAATAATTGGAGCCATGATAGTTGCTTTCTATTTCCAGCATGTCGCACAGAAGTCATTCATTTTTCAAAGATTTGCCTCATTTTATGTTGTGGTGCCTTCCTTAGTTTTATATTAGTAAGCTTGTCTAATACATCTGCACCTACCCTTGGTCGTTCTGCAATCCTATTAAACTGCTGCGCTTTTCCAGCAACACATTTTCAGCTCTGATCTCCAGCATCTGCAGTCCTCACTTTCTCCTAATCCTACTAAACCCCTTCTCTCCTGCAATCAATGATATTCCAAATTTATCCTTGATTCAGATCGTGGAGCAAACAGTTGCTATTTTCTAGATTTTGAGCAGTATTCCTTCTTGTTTTCCGTGTAGCGATCTAACGAGCTTTTTTGGCGGGGAGGGCGTATCTAATATAATTTTTTCTCTGTTAACCTTTTACTTCTTCCAGCTTGTATTTAACGTGACGAGAGAAATTCTCACTGAGATGTTTTCTGAAGACCCCAGTGCCAGCCAAGCCCCATGGATGAAGTCAAGCCGAATTAGCTCTGCTTTCTTCAAACGAGCGTGTAATTTAAATGAAGTGAAGGTAATAATTCCATGTTATTCTTTTGCAACATTATTACTGACAAGTAGGACAAATGCACTGCTGGTTGGAGTCTCGGATGCTGCCTGACCTGCTGTGCTTTTCCAGCACTGCTCTAATCTAGACTCTGGTTTCCACCATCTGCAGTCCTTGTTTGTACCTGGATCTAAAATATGTAGATTGTGTAAATGAGTGACTCAATTTGTAAACAGTGGCCACTATCCTGACTTGGAATTCTGCCACTGCTTCTTGCAACTCCTTCCCTAATGAGAATGTGGGTCTAGGTTAGCACCATCTTGTCAAGATGAGAGTGGTGCTGGTGTAGCACAGCAGGTCAGGCAGCATCTAAAGAGCAGGAAAAATCAACATTTCGGGCAAAAACCTTTCATCCTCAGATGCTGCCTGACCTGCTGTGCAATGCCAGCACCACGCTAATCTTGACTCTGATCTCCAGCAACTGCAGTACCCACTTCCGTCTACCATCTTCTCGAGGGCAACTAGGAAGGGGCAATAAATGCTAGCCCACATTTATATCAAAGCCCACATTCCATGAATGAACAAATAAAAATTACTCAAAAGCTCATTGAGCACCAAGGAACTCCATTTTAATTCTAAACTCCTCAATGAACATTTTTTAAATGCCTCCTAGGGTCTGGGCATCGCCGGCTGGCCAGCATTTATTGACCGATTCTTGTTGATTTTGAGAACCTGGTGAGCTATCTTTTGTAACTACTGCAGTCCATGTGCTGTAGGTAGACCCACAATGCCCTAAGGGGAGGAATTCCAGGGATTTGATACAGCAATCCTGAAGAACCAGTGATATTTTTCTAAATCAGAATGGTGCATGGCTTGGAGGGGCTTTTGTAAGTGACAGTCCTGTGTATCTGCTGTTCTGGTCCTTCTTGATCTAAATGGTCATAGATTTGGGAGGATCTGGCTAAAGATCTTTGAATTTATGCAATGCATCTTGTAGATTGTATACACTGCTGCTACTGAGTGGAGGGTGATGGAGGGCCTGGCTGCTTGCGGATGTGGTGCCAATCAAGTGGGCGGCTTTGTCTTGGATGTGGTGAGCTTTTTGTGTGTTACTGGAGCTGCACTCCTCCAGGCAAGTGGGGCGTATTCCATCAGACTCCTGACTTGTGCTTTGTACTTGATGGATTTGCTATGGGGAATCAGGAGGTCAGTTATACACCACAGTATTCCAAGCCTCTGACCTGCCCTTGTAGCCTACAGTGTTTATATGATGAGTCCAGATGAGTTTCTGGTCCATGGTAACCCTCATGATGTTCATAGTGAAGGATTCAGTGATGGTAATACCATTGAATGACAAGGGCCGTTGGTTCAATATCCTGAGAGTTACAGAGTTGTACAACTCAGAAACAGACCCTTTGGTTCAACTTGTCCATACTGACCAGTTATCCGAGATAAAATCTAGTACCCCTCGCTAGCATTTGGCCCTTTTTCCTCTGAAACCCTTTCTATTCATATACTCATCTGGATACCTTTTAAGTATCTTTATACAGTCGCCCCTCAGCCTCCAATGCTGCATGGAAAATAGCCCCAACCAATTCATCCTCTTTGTATAGCAGAAACCTCCCCAACCCTGGCAACATCCTTGTATAACCCTTTCAAGATTCACAAAATCCCTCCGAGAGCAGGGAGTCCAGAATTGCACACGGTATTCTAAAAGAGGCCGAATCAGGGTCATGTACAGCCGCGACTTGATTTTTCAATTTCTAAACTCAATGCTCTGACCAATAAAGTCAAGCATAACAAACACCGCCTTCACTATCCTGTCTACTTGTGATTCCACTTTCAAGGAACTATGAACATACACTCCAAGGTCTCTTTATTCAGCAACACTCCCCAGGACTTTACCATTGAGTAGATACGTTTTGCCCCGATTTGCCTTTACAAGATGTAGCACTGTCCACTACACCTCTATTTTAGTGTCATCTGCAAATTTACTAACCATACTATGTTCCATGTTCACATCCAGATCATTTATATAAATGACAAAAAGCAGTGAACCCAGCACCGATCCTTGTGGCTCACCACTGGTCACAGGCCTCCTACTGGAGATGGTCATTGACTGGCAGTTTTGGTGCAAAACTTACTTGCCTCTTGCCAGTCCAACCTGCGTATTGTCCCGATCTTGTTGCCTTTGAACATAACCCCTCAGAAATGGAGTCTGTGAATGTTACTGAATATTGTGCAACCATCCACACTTCTGACCTTATGATGGAAGGAAGGTCAGGAACTGAAGAATCCCATTTTACTCTGGTCTCCCCGATGATCCTCGAAGAACCTCATTTTACTCCCAACTGGAGAGACACAGTAATAGCTCTGAGTGTTAACCATGGCTCAGTGGCACTCTTCCTCAGTCAGCAGAGGGGAGTAAGCAAATACTAAAATGAAATCCTGGATGACAGTCCTGGTGCAGTACTGGAATATGGTTTTCAAAGTGAGGCCCTACTTTCCCCCTTGGGTGAGTTTTTTTAAGCGTTTTGGTGTGACATTGAAGAGGAGTGGAGTTCTCCCTCATGGTCCTGGTCAATCTACTACATGAGTCAGTATGGCTCAAAGTTTACTGAACCATTTCCCTAATTTGTAGGAACATGCTGTGTGAAAGTTTGTGGCAGCTTTTGACGATATTATAATAGTGAATATACTTCAAAGGCTGAGAACAAGATGCTACAAGTGTGAAATGTGATGTATATTTGCAAGTTGTTTTTTGGCAATTTGAGGTTAAGGTGGATGACTTGAGCTTTGGTTACAAAGTATTGTCCAACACGAAGACCAAGTTCTTTACTATTGCAACAATACAACTTCTATTTTACTGTGGCACTGACATTGAAGTGTACACTGGATGTCTCCTCCCAGTAACTCAGACTTGCAACACTGCAATGTGAACTTTTTACCACAGTCTAAAGTCAACATCAAGCTGCTCATTGTCTAGCCTGACTTCACTTTGTGCACAGTTTGTGAAGTGTTGCACTTTGCCAGGGACTGAGAATGGGCATGTGTAAATCAGCTTTTCATTCACAGAGCAAATTTGGGACTGTTCATTCCCTTTGTTTTGTCTTTTTAACTCGACTGTAATGTGTCTTCAGTCTGAACTGTACTATTTCCCACACCAACGTTTCCAGGCGTGTTACTTGCCTTTGACAAATCTTCCTGTCTGGAGCCACGTGAGGCAGTGGTCAGTGGTTAGATCATATAGTTTTGATGAACTCATCTGTTAAACTGAGTGTGATTTGACCTTCCTGAAATGCTGGGTCCACTGCATGAATCCACGTCAGCCCCAATATTTATTGTGAGACTTCCCATTGCACTGATCTTGAGTTGTCTGCCTACAGTCTGTGAAAGGCAGAACATTTTTGGAATTCGACAGAGCAGAGGCTTCTTAGAAGGTGCTGTTGGCAAAGTGCTGAACCATGTAATGCAGTGAATCGTTAAATGAAATAATTAATCATTTCTCAGCCAAGGTCTTAGGCAAGAGAAAGTGTCAAACCTTCTCACAATGTGGGAGTGTTGCACGCTCCCTTCAGGTTGTTTTGTATATGCTTTCGGATCTCACTGATGTTATTCACTTCAATTATCATTAAGTTTTCAAGCATTTAGCAGATTTTTGTTAAATAGAACATGCTTTGAGTTTCATCCAATTTTGCATCTTCATTGAGCAGTTTTAGAGTAGGATAATGGCTTGTGAATTGTTTTGTCTGTGTATTTAGGGTGTTTGTAACAGCTGCCATTTCTCCTGTGCTGCTATCCCCAGATCTTTATTTCTAATGAAGTTATAATGTTGTTTGGATTTAACCAAGAGCAATAGCAGAAGACAGCTTGGCAGAAGATGAAGAAATTTGGCAGGAGAAAACGTGATTGAATGACCCGCATTTTGGTAAGTGCTTCAGTTTTGGAATTGTTCAGTTTTACATTGTAGCATTACGTCACGATTATGAACACTGCATCCTACATCTGAACTTTCTATTATTTCAAATGACAAATGCTTTATCTGTTTTTGGCTTACCTGCCTGGCTCTCCAGTACACATCCAGAAAATGCTTCAACTTTCTGATTGAATTGAAAACTTGGGTCCTCACTGGAATAATTTGCTGAAAACCAAATCCTACTATTCCTTAGTGGCCAGAAACGTTTAAAAAATATTCAGAAGTACATTGAATTCAGTGCAGTTGGCAAAGTAGGGTCATGTGTAGTTCTTTAATTCCCAATGTTTAATTTCACTTTCTGTCCATGTTTCCTTCAGTCCTATGATGAGTTTGTAAAGAAGACCGAAGCTGAACCCTGTAAAGATCTCGATGTTGCCAGGTCAAACCCAACCAAACCGCAGATTAAAACTCTGTACTCCACTGCTACTGAGAAACCGAAGATTAAACCTCCCTCTCTGCAGAGGTACTTTCAGTAATGGATGTTAATTGTAACCTTATGAAGGGATGCCTCTTGTATTTATCTTTTTTACCCGAGTGGAAGCCCTTTTGTCCAAATTAGTTGGTGATGAAGTGGTTCTTTAGTTAAGGAGACCAGTGCTTTTACAGAGACTTTACAGCAGGGAAACGTGCCTTTTAGTCCAACAGACTCGTGCAGTTATTTTGTCTCCATGCGAGTCTACTCCCACTTTGTTTCATCCCATCAGTGCATACTTCTGTATGTTTCTCCCTGAGGTACTTATCTAATTTCCCCTTTAACAAGTTTGTGCTATTCAACTTAAGCATCCTGGCTCTAGCAAGTTTCATGTTGTCACCTTTCTCAGGGAATAATGTTTTGTTTTGAATTTGTGATTCAATTCGTTAACGTGAACTTCCTGTTCAGTCAGCCTCACAAGTGTCATCCCCCCGCCCCCCCCCCCTCCTCTAAACAAAAAAATGCCCTCCCGTGTGTTGCTAAGGTAAGGTGTTTCAATTGATATTTCTTGTGTATCGTGTTATTGATTAACAATTGGCTGTTGGTTGTTGAATAAGACCATAAAGAAGTACTAGAAATTATTTAGTTCATAAATTTGTATAAATGAATTAAATAAGTAGAGATGTTTGGACAGGTGATGTGCTGGAGCTGTATGGTGTGGGAGCTGGCTGATCCCATTGTGAAGGGCAGTGACCACATCTGCAGCAAGTGTTGTTTGCTAAAAAACTCCGGATCAGAATCAGTGATCTGGAATCTGAGCTTCAAACACTGCGGTACATCCGGGAGGGGGAGAGTTACCTGAACGCTTTGTTTCAGGAGGCAGTTACATCCGATAGATAGAATTCAGTTCGTGGTCAGGGGTAACAGGGTGTGACTGTAAGTGAGGCAGGTAGGGGGATTCTGAGTTCAGGAGTGGAGGAGCCTCAGCCCTTGACCTTGTCAAACAGGTATGCAATTTTTGCTTCCTGTATGGGTGAGGAAAAGTGCTGTGGGCAGGATAAGCCAGCTGACCACTGCAACATGGTGCAGAAGGCCATTCAAGAAAGGGAGTAAAAAGACAAGTAGTTGTTACAGGGGATTCGGTAATTAGGGGACAGATTGTATCCTTTGCAAGCCGGATTGGGAGTCCCACATGGTGTGTTGCTTGCCCGGTGCCAGGGTGCAGGACATCTCCGATTGGCTTGAAAGGATATTGGAACAAGAGGGAGAAGATCCAGTTGTTGTGATCCATGTTGGCACTAACAGCATAGACAAGGCTAGGCATGTGGGCCTGTGTGGGGAGTATAAAGCACTAGGAAGGAAATTGAAGAATAGGTCCTCGAGGGTTATAATCTCTGGATTACTGCCCGAGCCACGTGCTAATTGTCATAGGGATAAGAAAATTAGGGAAATAAACACGTGGCAAGGAGATTGGTGTGGGAAAGAAGGTTTCCATTTCATGGGACATTGGCATCAGTTTTTGGAACCTGGACGATCTGTACCGATGAGACAGTCTCCACCTGAACCGATCTGGAACCAGTGTTCTGGTGAAAAGGATAAATTGGGTGGTCACTCGGACTTTAAATTTATGAGTCTGGGGAAAGGGAAAGCAACAGGGAGTATGGAGCCAAATAGAAAGATAAGCAGCGGGTTAGCATGTGTGCAGGGTTTAAGTTCAAGCAGACTAGAATTAAGTAAAAAAGAACAATAACTTAGAACATATTAGTAGAGATGTTGGAAATCATGAGGATAAGAAAACTAGCATTAAGGCACTTTACTTGAATGCTCATTGTATTCGTAAGAAAATAGATGAATTAACAGCACAAATCATGGTGAATGATTATGATGTGGTAGGCATCACAGAGAGATGGTTGCATGGGGGTTCTGGACTGGCAGTTAAACATCCAAGTATTTACAACTTAGAGTGGACAGAGTTGCCTTTTTAGTTCAGAATGACATAGGGTCAGATGACTTGGATTCTGTGTGGGTGGAGTTGAGGAACCATAAAGGCAAAAAAACCATAATGGGCGTTATGTACAGACTTCCCAGCAGTGTTCAGGACTAGGGGCACAGATGTACCAGGAAATAGATAGGGCATATCAGAAAGGCAAGGTCACGATGATCATGGGGAACTTCAATATGCAAAGGACTGGGTGAATAATGTTGCCAGTGGATCCAAAGAAAGGGAGTTCATGGAATGCTTACAGGATGTATTTTTGGAACGGCTTGTGATGGAGCCTACAAGAGAGCAGGCTGTTTTGCACTTAGTGCGATGTAATTAGCTAGACGTTGTAAAAGATCTTAAAATAAGGGAGCACTTAGGAGGCAGCGATCATAATATAGTCGCGTTCAGTCTGCAGTTTGAAAGGGAGAAGGAAAAATTGGTTGTAATGGTGTCAAAGTAAAATGAAGGTAATTACAGGGGCATGAGAGAGGAACTGATGAAAATCGACTGGAAGCAGAGCCGAGTGGGGAAGACAGTAGGCAGGAGTTTCTGGGTGTAATTGAGGATGCAGGACAAATGTTCAGCCCAAATAAAAGATTATACGGGGGTGGGGGAGGGGGGTGGCGGGGGCATTAGACAGCCACGGCCGACAAAGGAAGTCAGGAAATGTATCAAAGAGAGAGCAAGCCTATAAACTGACCAAGAGCACTGGGAAATCAGAAGATTGGGAAGACTGTGAAAACAAACAAAGAGAAATAAAGAAGGAGAGGATCAAATAAACTCGCCAGTAATATTAGAAATGATAGTAAAAATTTCTTTCAATACATAAGAAACAAACGAGAAGCAAAAATAGAAATTGGGCCATTCCAAATTGACACAGGAAGGCTTGTGATGGGAGATAAGGCAATAGCTGAATCGCTCTTCAAAGTGGAAGGCATGAGTAATATCCCAACAGTGAAGGAGAGTTCGGGACAGAGTTGAGTATGGTATCCATTCCAAAAGAGAGAGCGCAAGAAAAGCTAAAAGATGTAAAAATTGATAAATCCCCTGGCCCAGTTGGGCTCCATTCCAGATGTTCTGAGAGACGTGTTTGAGGAAATAGCAGAGGCGTTGGTTGACACTGGAGTCAGAGAACGTCCCAGATGATTGGAAAATCACTTTTGTAACTCCCTTGTTCAAGAAAGGATCAAGACAAAAGATGGAAAATTATAGGTTGCTTTGCCTAACCTCGGTTGTAGGAAAATTGTAGAATCCATCGTTAAGGATTAGGTTTGTATGTTCTTGGAAGTGCAGGGTCTGATGAAAACAAGCCAGCATGGATTTAGTAAGGCAAGGTCATGCCTGAAAAACTTGTTGGCATTCATTGAAGAGGTAACAAGTAGGTTAGACCAGGGAAATCCAGTGGATGTGATCTATCTAGATTTCCAAAAGGTCTTTGGTAAAGTGCCTCATGGGAGGCTCCTGAGTAAGGTGAGGGCACATGATGTTTGAGGTGAGCCACTGGCATGGATTGAGGTTTAGCTGTCTGAAAGAAGGCAGAGAATTGGGGTAAAAAATTCTTTTTCAGAATGGCATCTGGTGACAAGTGGAATCCCACCGGATTCAGTGTTGGGACCGCAGCCGTTCACTTTATATATTATTGATCTGGATGAAGGAACTGGGGGCTTTCTGGCGAAGTTCACCAATGATAAGAAGTTAGGTGGACAGGCAGGATGTTCTGAGGAGGTGGGGAGACTGCAGAAAGATTGAGACAGTTTAGGAGAGTGGTCCAGGAAATGGCTGATGAAATTCAACGTGAGCAAATGTGAGGCCTTGCACTTTGGAAAAAAGAATACAGGCATGGACTATTTTCTAAACGGTGAGAAAATTCCTAAAGCTAAAGTACAAAGGGATCTGGGAGTGCTAGTCCAGGATTCTCTAAAGATTGACTTGCAAGTTGAGGCCGTGGTGCAGAAAGCAAATGTAATGTTGTCATTTATCTCGAGGGTTGGAATATTAAAGCAGTGATGTGCTACTGAGACTTTATAAAGCTCGAGATAAGCCTCACTTCAAACACTGTGACCTATTTTGGGCCCCACACCTCAGGAAGGACATACTGGCACTGGAGCGTGTCCAGCAGAGATTCACGCGGATGATCCCTGGAAAAAGTAGGCTGAACATATGATGAATATCTGAGGATCCTGGGATTGTATTCATGAGAGTTTAGAAGGTTGAAGGGAGATCTACAAGAAACTTACAAGATACTGCATGGCTTAGAAAGGGTGGACGCTGGGAAGTTGTTTCCGTTAGGCAGGGAGACTAGGACTCATGGGCACATCCTTAGAATTAGAGGGGGTCAATTTAGAACGAAAATGAGGAGACATTTCGTCAGCCAGAGAGTTGTTGGCCTGTGGAATTCATTGCCGCGGAGGCCGGGATGTTAAATGTTTTCAAGGCAGATTGATAAATTCTTGATCTTGCAAGGTATTAAGGGCTACGAGGAGAGTGCGGGTAAGTGGAGTTGAAATGCCCATCAGCCATGATTGAATGGTGGAGTGGGCTCAATGGGTCGAATGGCCTTACTTCCACTCCTATGTCTTATGGTCTTCATTTTTAAACTTCGCCATCAAATCTTGTTTTCAAAGTTCTCTCTCTGGTTACTAGTTTATACAGTTAATGGTCGGGCCCTGTTGCTGAGCAAAGAGACCTTGGGATGCAGGTGCACAGTTTCTTGAAAGAGGAGTTGCCGGTAGAAAGAGTGGTGAAGAAGGCATTTGGCATGCTTGCCTTCAATGGCCAGAACATTGACTGTAGTGGTTGAGGCATTGCGTTGCAGCTGTACAGGACATTGATGAGGCCTCGCCTGGAATACTGCATACAGTTCTGATCGCTTTTCTATAGGAAGGATGTTAAACTTGAGAGAGTGCAGAAAATATTTACAAGGATGTTGCTGGGACTGAGTTACAGGGAGAGGCTGAATAGGCTGAAGTATTTTTCCCCATTGCATTGGAGGCTAAAGGGTTTTTGCAGAAGTTTGTAAAATCATGAGGGGCATGGATAGGGTGAATCGCCAAGATTTTTTTCCCAGGGCAGGGGAGTCATAAACTAGAGGGCCAAGGTTTAAGGTGAGAAGTGAAGATTTAAAAAGGGCCTGAGAGGTAACGTTTTCAGGCAGAGGGTGCTGCATACATGGAATGAGCTGCCAGAGTGGTGGAGAGGGGTTCAATTTTAACTTTTTGAAAGCATCGGGATGGGTACATGAATAGGAAGGGTTGAGAAGGATATGGACCAAATGCTGGCAAGGTGGGCTAGGTCGCATTGAGATATCTGGTTTGTGCGGGTGAGTTGGGTCTGCTGTATAACTGACTCTATAACCCCTTGCCTTTTGACCCCCATGCTCAATCAATCTTTTGAGATGAAATATTTCGTGGCCAGAACTGTTTGGAGTTTAACATTGTTTTAAAAAAAAAGATGCATTTGTTATGAAGTCGATCTGTTTATTCTGTATATGAAAAAGAAAGAGAATAAATCATTATTTTTAAAGATGAAATGATGGCGGAACGTTGCATTTGACATAAAACCTGTATACTTGCTGCTGCAGAATATTATATGTTCATATAGAATATAATCAGTTCAGTTGGGTGGTTTTTTGAGATGTGCCTTAAAGCAGTCTAGTGGGTGAAAGATTTCTCCAAAGTATTGAGTATTGTTGGAATGGAGAACTGCCACATATATTGTGATCCGACCCCCACGGTGAAACTTTTCAAATAATGAAATGGACAAGATCACTGCCCATTCATATTCAATACCCTTTTATACATGAAATATGACCTTTGTTTTGCTTCCCACTTCCTTATCTCTATCTCCTGAGGATCTGAAACCTGAATACAGACTGAGGTAACTAGTTGTTGTCAGGAACAACCACTTAACCCATGCTGTTACTAACTTAAGTGGGAACAAAATGGCTTCTCAATGCAAATAATATGACATAATGGCTTCTCGTTTGCAAATTGACAATTCCGTTAAAAGCTGCATAAAATAGCTTTTAACGCTGTTCGAGCTGCATAATTGACTAATCACAGTCAGCTTCAACAGAGATTAGCAGACAATGCTTCCTTTACAGCATAGAAATAACTAGACTAGATGAGACATTACTGGCCAATCTAACTGACCTTCAAGTGCAGATGGCAAGACTCGGTTAGTGAGGTTAGGGTGGCTTAAATGTTGGAAAACAAAGTTGGTTCCCAGGAAATATCATTGGACCGAGTAGCTGTCAGTTAAGATTGTTTCATAAGTTAGTTGGTAATTATCTGAATGTACTATACGATAATGGCCTGTACCTTTCTTTAAGAGAAGTATAAAAATGTTTGTTTTAAGGCGTGTAGGTTTGCTCGCTGAGCTGTAAGTTTGATATCCAGACGCTTCATTACCTGGCTAGGTAACATCATCAGTGGCGACCTCCACAGGAAGCAAAGCTGTTGTCTCCTGCTTTCTATTTATTTCTTCCTCCTGTATGGGGTTCCTGAGGCTTGTGGTGATGTCATTTTCTGTTCATTTTCTGAGGGTTTGATAGATGGTATCTAGATCTATGTGTATGTTTATGGCGTTGTGGTTGGTGTGCCAGGCCTCTCGGAATTCTCTGGTATGTTTTTGCTTAGCCTGTCCCAGGATAGATGTGTTGTCCCAGTCAAAATGGAGGGTTTTTTCATCCGTGTGTAGGGCTACGAGGGAGAGAGGGTTCTGTCTTTTTGTGGCTAGCTAGTGTTCGTGTATCCTGGTGGCTAACTTTCTTCCTGTTTGTCCTATGTAGTGTTTGTGGCAGTCATTGCATGGAATTTTGTAGATGACGTTGGTTTTGTCCATGGGTTGTACTGGGTCTTTTAAGTTTGTTAGTTTTTGTTTGAGAGTGTTGGTGGGTTTGTGTGCTACTAGGATTCCGAGGTGATAGTAGTCTGGCTGTCATTAATGAAACTTCTTTGATATATGGTAAGGTGGTTAGGGTTTCTGGCTGTGTTTGGCCTGCTTGTCGTGGTTTGTTCTTGAGGAATCTGTGTACTGTATTTTTTGAATATCCGTTCTTCCTGAATACGTTGTATAGGTGGTTCTCCTCTGTTTTCTGAAGTTCGTCTGTACTGCAGTGTGTGGTGGCTCGTTGGAATAGTGTTCTGATACAACTCTCTTCCTTCTAGGGATTGGCTTGGCGACACTTCTGAGGTTCAAGGGTTAAGGCATGTCATTGCGATCATCAAAAAGAAGCTCTACTCTCTATCAAACTCCATGCTGCCCCTGTTCTGGGAGTGTTTGACTGGGGCAGTGATGTCCTGTGATGCCAAATCAAACCTATTGAAAATGCTGAAATCTGTCAGCTGTACAAAACAATGTGAACCTCAGAAGTCTCTGCTTCAGTAAAACAGACCTACTTCCTGCTCAGCTATCAGTTCCAATTTTAGGTTTTGTCACTGTTTAAAGGGACATGATTCTTAGGTTATTGAGAAAATCTCCACAAGTGTTTTCCTCAAGCTCCAATGTGGCTGTGAATTTGTGCAGCTTCCTCTGTCTGGGCTGTTCATTGTAGTATGTTTTCTGTCAATGTCAATCTGGAAAAGGGAATAAAGATGAAAAAGATTCAGTCTCTGTCTCGTGTGTGCTTTCTGTGACAGAGAATTCCACAGACTCACTACTCTCTGGGTGAAGACATTTTTCCTCATTTCTGTCCTATAGAGTTTACCTCTTAACCTTAAACTATGAGCCTGGTTCTGGACTTCCCCACCATCGGGAACATCCTTACTCCATTTGACCTAGTCCAATTTTATAGCTTTCTCCAAGGTTCCCTTCCTTAAGTGTTTTAAAGTCCAGTGAACACAATCCTCAACAACTCAACCTCTCCTTATACATCAGTCCTGCCATCACAGAAATCAAATAGCATTCAGTAATTAATATTACTCAGCCCATTGTGGAATGTTGTGGAAATTAAATTGACTCGACTCAACTATTAGCAAGAGCAACCAAAAAGAGCTTTATGATTTTTTTTAACCTCTGCATTGCAGGGGGACCACATGCACTTGACAAAAATGCCTTGTGCAAGGACCCTGAGCATAATTCAGATATTCGCCTTATCCTGTTTCTTATCACACTCTCAAGGACAAAGACTGTGAAGATTTGAGTTGTTATTCTTTTCATTCCCTTGTTGTGGACAGACTGTTCTTATATTTTTCTCTTGTTGAATATTTACAAAGTTCTTCAGAGAGAAGCTGTCCCTCAACTGCATACTTCAGCAAAGTGTCAGAAAGTTTTAATTTTAGTCAAGCACTGTCTTTCAAATTTCAGAGTAAATGGATTTCAGAGTAAATGTTAATTTTGTTAATTTTCCATTACATGGAACACAGACTTTGTAGGTCAGAGTCAGAAGACAATCATTGCTGGTTCCAAAATTCAGGCTTCGGGTACAGTAATTTCAATGGAATCATTGTATCCAATCTTACAGCAGCAGAAAGATGGGAGGTGTAGATGGAGGGTGCAGACAGTAGTGTAGATGGTGGATGCAAACAGTGGGTGCAGATGGTGGTGCAGACTGAGGGTGCAGACAGTGGGAGCAGATGGTGTTGTAGACAGAAGGTCCAGACAGTAGTTGCAGATGGTGGTGTAGACAGTAGTGTAGACAAGAGCAAGATCTTGCGTGGTGACCACATGGGTGGCTGTGTGGAATCACATAGAGAGCAGCCAGTGAGCCCGACACAGTCAGGGACACCCCCTGGTGCTGAAGGTCATGCTGTTGCTGGCAAAGGTCGCATTTCAACTGAAACTGCACTTCCTCCCTACACACTTCCCTCTTGTCCCCACATGCCTCACTACAACCCCTGGAGATGCCAGGCAGCACGCTGTGATCTCATTCAGTCTCCATTGACCTTGTCTCCATTAACCTTGATGCTCCTCCCAAGCACTTACTTGGGCCTTCACTGAAGCTTGAGCCATTTCCTCTGACCCTTGATCATTGATTTGCCATCTTGGAACTGTCTAACCTAGTCACCATTAACCTGCGCTGCCTCCTCAGCATGGAGTGTAGATTGATACAGCACAGAAAAGGCCCTTTGGCCCATTGGGTCTGCACTGGCATAACTACCACTAAAGGCACTCTAATCCCAATTTCCTGCACTTATCCCAAATCCTTGCATGTTATGATATTTAAATGTTGTAAGGTTTCCAACCTCCACTACCTTCCCTGACAGAGGGTTGTGTGTTTATAATTCATATCACGTCAGGCTCACGGAGTTTAACAAAAGCTCCTGTTCTTTAATGTGCAGTATGGTAGCTCAGTGGTTAGCACTGCTGACTCACAGCACCAAGGACCTGGGTTCGATTCCAGCCCGAGGTGACTGTCTTTGTGGAGTTTGCACACTCCCCCTGTGTCTGTGTGGGTTTCCTCTGTGTGCTCCAGTTCCCTCCCACAATCCAAGATGTGCAGGTTATGTGAGTTGGCCATTCTAAAATTGCCACAGTGATCAAGAATCTGTCAGTCAGGGGAATTGTTGAGTAAAAGGGTAGGGGAATGTGTCTCAGGGAGTCTGTCTTCAGAGGGTTGGTGTTGGCTTGTTGGGCCAAATGGCCTGTTTCCACACTGTGAATTCTGTGACAGGCCATTCCAGATTCCCATCACCCAGAATGAACATCTTATTTCCCAAATCTCATTTGTGATGTTCGTAATGAAACCATTCATTTTGTCTTGTCTCGTTTAGCTCTTGTGCTCCTTGTTCGATAATTTTTTTTTTCAATAAAATATAAGTTCCTTGATGGGCTGTTAACCTTGTCCATTAGGGAGCCCCGGCTGACAGATAAAAAGGGGAGTGTCAGAAGGACTAATACTCTGGTATCTGACTCTGAATAACAACCTGCCAACCAACCCCCTCCTTCTGTCACCCTCAATCTCCCCATGCTTACTCTTGATGCCCCTTTGATCCAGCCTGTTGCTGCCTTTGGGAGAGGTTGGCCTTCCTTCCATTCCTAATGAAGAGCTAATGCCCAAAATTAATCCACTGCAATCCCTCTTGGGTCTGCAAGAATTCAACCTCACTCACTGCACTCCTCCCTGTAAGGTAACATTACTGCATCTAGTTTAGAGCTAATTGACCATTGAAATACGACTATGGCTAGTCAGCATTGGCTGAGCAGGCAGCCACCACTGCAATGATCCCAGCTCCAGAAAATCCCTTTGTAATTGGGGAGCACATTAGGGAGCACCGTGTGCACTGCCTCTGAAATCCCTCCCTTATTGAGAATACACTCTCAGTATTCACCTTTCTCAGCTGCCATCTCAATTTCACTGTAAATTCTGTGAACTATGATCCTGCCCCACTAGCTGCCTGATGAAGGAGCAGTGCTCCGAAAGCTTGTATTTCCAAAGAAACCTGTTGGACTATAACCTGGTGTTGTGTGATTTTTAACCTTGGCCACCTCAATGAGCTGCCATCTCAGACTGAGTTGTTTTTCTTCCGAGATTTGACAACATTAAAGCCTAATCTTCAATCCCCATCACAAAACCCATTCTCTCCCCATCACTCAGAGACAAATACCTCAGAGACACCGACAGGCAGCACAGAGTAACACACTCGCACTCATTGAGATACAAAGTTAAAAATCACACAACACCTGGTTATAGTCCCTCAGGTTTAATTGGAAGTACAAGGTTTCGGAGCGCCACTCCATCATCAGGTGGTTGTGGAGGATTCTCCCTTGATGATGGAGTGGCGCTCTGAAAGCTAGTGTGCTTCCAATTAAACGTGTTGGACGATAACCTGGTGTTGTGTGATATTTAACTTTGTACACCCCAGTCCAACACCGGCATCTCCAAATCATTGCACTGCCTACAGCCAGTGCAGAATAACACACACACACACACAGACACCTACAGGCATCACTGAGTAACACACACTCAGAGTCAGGCAGCACTGAGTAATGCTCCATGCTGCCTGTTGGTGTCTCTGTGAATAACTAACCGACCCTCAGATTGGCACCTCCAGCCAGCATTATGTAGCGTACTCACACTCAGAGGGACACGCAGCCTGCAGTGTCAGTGATTGGCCTCAGATTATTTCAGGTACAACACAGCATGCAGAGTGCAATCCCAGCACCTGAGGCCTGGACCACAGAGTAAAGAGGGAACGCCTAAGATTGTAATTATTGAGTCCTCACAACTTTCTGTTTCTAGGTTAAAAACAAGGACTGCAGATGCTGGAAACCAGAGGCAAGATCAGAGTGGTGCTGGAAAAGCACAGCAGGTCAGGAAGCATCCAAGGAGCAGAAAAATCAACATTTTGGGCAAAAGGCCTTCATCAGGAATAGAGGCAGGGTGCCTGCAGAGTGGTGAGATAAATAAGAGGGGGTGGGGAGAAAGTAGCATGGAGTACAATAGGTCAATTGAGGATGGGGATGGAGGTGATAGGTCAGAGAGGAGGATGGGGGAAGGTAGCAAAGAGTACAATAGGTGAGTGGGGGTGGGAATTGAGGTGATAAATCAGAGAGGAGGCTGGAGTGGATAGGTGGAAAGGAAGATAAGCAGGTAGGACAGGTCACGAGGATGGTGCTGAGCTGGAGGTTTGGAGCTGGGGTGAGGTGGGGGAATGGAAAATGAGGAAACTGGTGACATCCACATTGATGCCATGGGATTGAAGTGTTCCGAGGTGGAAAATGAGGTGTTCTTCGTTCAGGCGTCTGGTGGTGAGGGAGCGACGGCGGAGGAGGCCCAGGACTTGCCTGTACTTGGCAGAATGGGAGGGGGAGTTGAAATGTTGGGCCACAGGGCGGTGGGGTTGATTGGTGTAGTTGTCCCTGAGATGTTCCCTAAAGCGCTCTGCAAGGAGACGTCCAGTCTCCCCAATGTAGAGGAGATCGCATCTGGAGCAACAGATACAATAAATGACATTGGTGGGTGTGCTGGTAAAAATTTGATGGATGTGGAAGGCTCCTTTGGGGCCTTAGATGGAGGTGAGGGAGGAGGTGTTGTCAGAGGTTTTGCAATTCATGCGATGGCAGGGGAGGGTGCATGGAAGGGAGGGTGGGTTGTTGGGGGAACGTGACCTGACCACGTAGTCACGGAGGGAACGGTCTTTGCGGAAAGCAGGAATGGGTGGGGAGGGAAATATATCCATGGTGGTTGGGTCCATTTGGAGGTGGCGGAAATGTCGTCGGATGATGTGGTTTATGCGAAGGATGGTAGGGTGGAAGGTGAGCACTGGGGTGGGGGGGGGGTGGAGTTCTGTCCTTGTTATGGTTGGAGGGGTGGGGTTTGAGGGCGGAGGGGTGGAATGTGGATGAGATGGAGGGCATCTTTGACCCCATGGGAAGGGAAATTGCGGTCTCTAATGAAGAATGCCATCTGGTGTGTTCTGTGGTGGAACTGGTCCTCCTGGGAGCAAATATGGTGGAGGCAGAGGAATTGGGAATATGGGATGGCATTTTTGCAGGAGGTAGGTTGGGAAGAGGTGGAATCCTTGGGGTTGGTGGGTTTTGTAAAATATGTCAGTGTCAAGTCGGTCATCATTAATGGAGATGGAGAGGTCCAGGAAGGGGAGAGAGGTGTCAGAGATGGTCCAGGTGGTCATTAATGGAGATCTGTTTGGAATTTTGTAACCTCCAATGATTCCAGATCAAAGAGATCATTTGAAAGTGATTGATGATTGGCTGTCAGTATCCTCTACAACAGATGTGTCATTGATTGACAGGCCAATGAGCCAATTGGCTGCATTTCAGCATGGCATTGTCACAATCAGCTGAATGGAGTGGTCAATCTCCAAAGCACACAGACACAGAGACTGAATCTTCTTCATCTTTATTCCCTTTTCCAGATTGACATTGACAGAAAACAGTCAGCAATTAACAGCCCAGACAGAGGAAGCTGCACAAATTCACAGCCACAATGGAGCTTGAGGAAAACACTTGTGGAGATTTGCTCAATAACATGAGAATCCTGTCCCTTTAAACAGTGACAAAACCTTAAATTGGAACTGAGAGCTAAGCAGAAAGGAGATCTGGTTTACTGAAGCAGAGAATTCTGAGGTTCACATTGTTTTGTACAGCTGACAGTCTTCAGCAACTTCAAGAGATTTTACTTGGCATTACAAGTCAATTCTGTCCCACCAAAGACTCCCAGAACAGGGACAGCATGGGGTTTGACACAGCGTAAAGCTCCGTCGACACTGTCGCAATGATTTGCTTTTATATCCAAACCTCAGAAGTGTCTCTGAGCAATCCTGAGAAGGAAGAGAATTGAAATTCAGTGCTGACAATGACCTTTGTCCTGCCAGCTCAGCCCTGTTCTATTTAAAGTTGTGTCTCCTCTGTGGACTGTCTCAAACACTCTACACACATTCTGATCTCCTGATGCTCTTGCTGAGGGGAGAGGGGAGGGTCACATGGGTGAGAGCGCAGGAGAAGTGAGCGTTGGACTCCCAGTCAGACTCAGAGAGGGTCAGCAGGCTGCTGACACTGTAGGTGCTGTCCGAAGCTCGCAGGTAGTTGCTGGTCTGAACCCCATCCGAAATGACTGCACCGTCCTTCTTCCACTGCCCCTCCAGCTCATCGGGATAGAAGTGATTGGCAAGGCACACCAGGGTGGCAGTACCCTTGGCATTGATCTGTTCCGGGAAGGGGGGCAGCTGGGTAAGCTTGGGCTGAGAGTTGTCATGGCCTGAAAGACAAGAGAAACAATTTTAATCCCTGCCATTTGAAGTGATTTCAACTCTCAGAATATTCACTGATAAAATGTTTGAACATTTGTAGCCAATACCTAACAAACCCCAGAAAAGAACAGGCATTGTTTAAGTTGCTTCTTGGGATGTGAGTGTCACTGGCAGGATCAGCATTTATTGCCAATCCCTAATCACCCAGAGGGCAGTTTAGAGTCAACCAAATTGTTGTGGGTCTGGAGTCACATGGTAAGGATGGTAGTTTCCTTCCTTAAAGGACATCAGGGAATCAGATGGCTTTTTCCTGACAATCAACAATTGTTTCATGGTCATCATTAGACTCTTAATTGCAGATTTTTTTATTGAATTCACATTCAACCATCTGCTGCCACAGGATTCTAACTCTGGCCCCCAGAACATTAATCTGGATCTCTGGATGAACAGCTCAGCAATAGTACCATTAAATCATCACCTCCTTCATCTTATTTTTAGTTGAGCGTGAAAGCAAGAAGTTTGTTTCTGAACAGGATGATTCTGAAAAGCACAACTGAAAGACTCCCAGTTCATCCCAAAAACGATTAGCTCCTTGAAAGTGGAGTTGCAGGTAGGTCAGGGAGTGACAAAGTCATTTGCCATGCTTTCCTTTATTGGGCAACGCATTGAGTATTGGAGTTGGGAACTGTTGCACCTGTACAGGACATTAGTTTGGCCCCTTTTGGAATTCTCTGTGGAATTCTGGCCTCCCTGCTGTAGGAAAAATGTTGGGAACCTTAAAATGGTTCAGAAAAGATTTCCAAGGATGTTGTCAAGTTGGAGGGTTTGTGCGATCGGGAGAGGCTGAATAGGCTGAGGCTATTTTCCCTGGATCGGTGGAGGCTGAGGGGTGACCATATCGAGGTTTCTAACACAATGAGGGACATTGATCAAGGGAGTAGAGAAGATATTTTGGTCAGAGTGAAGGAGTCCAGAACTAGGGGGCATAGGTGGAAAGTATCAGGAGAATGATTTAAACGGGAACTAAGGCATAACGTTTTCCTGCAAGAGTGGTACATTTTTGGAATGAGCTGCCAGAGGAAGTGGTGGAGGTGGTATGGTAACATTTAAAAGGCATTTGGGTGAGTATATGAATAGGAAGGGTTTAGAAGGATATGGGCCAAATGCTGACAAATGGGGCTAGATTAATTTAGGTTATCTGGTCGGCCTGGATGAGTTACACAGAAGGATCTATCTCTGTGCTGTACATCTCTATGACACTATGTCGCTGTGGTTGACATGGATGAGTCAGATCGAAGAGTCTGTTTCCATGCTGTACATCTCTATGACTCTAATTGTGTTTCAGTCAAGCCCTCAGCACCTCAGACTCTGCCAAAGACAGTTACACTTTGCTTCAAAACCAGTCACTGTTGCAATTTCAGGAAAGGGGCAGCCAATTTCTACACACCAAGATCCCACTGGAAGCAATGAGATCAAAGAGCATTCTTCATGATTTTGGTTCAAGGATAAAAAATTCCTGAGAAAGTAATTTGGTTCAGTTGGATGGACAATGAGAAAATGGAAGGTAAAGGAGAAGGTAGGATTGCTGGTTAGTGATGGGATTGATTGTTACCAAAAAATAAAAGGAAGGGAGGGAATTTTTGAATATCAAAGATGCCATAAAAGTGCAGGGAAAGTCAAGAATAGATCAACCTTAAAGATTTTGTGTCTAAATGCACGAAGCATTCCGAGTCAGGGAGACAAAGTGATGCCCCAAATCGAGGTAAATTGAGTTTCCAAGTAATTTAAACTAGTTAAAGTGGAGGAGGGCTCAGGAGAGGTTAGCAAAGATTCTGGAAGATGTAGTAGGACTGAGAGCATGGAAGGGATTAGGAATCAAATGTCAAGCACAGCAGATGAGATGAACAATGATGAGAAGGAGGGCAGTCAATGTAGGACTGAGGGTGTTGTACTTAAATGCACACAGTATACACAATGAGCTTGTAGTGCAGATTGAAACTGGCAGGTACAATGTTGTGGGTATCACAGAGACATGGCTGTAAGGGGATCCGGGCTGGGAACTAAATATCCAAGGATCCATATCCTATCAAAAAGACAGGCAGAAGAGCAGAGGGACAGGAGTTGCCTTGTTAGTAAGAAATGACTTTAAATCAATAGCAAGAAAGATACAGTCAAAAGGTGTAGAATCTGTGTGGGGAGAGTTGAGGAACCCAAGAAATAACGAATCTGGTGCAAGTTCAGGTCTCCAAGCAGTAAACAGGGTGTGGGGAAGGAAATCAATCAGGAGACAGAAAATCCATTAAAAAAATGGAGAGGTGGATTGGGTAGCACGTCTCAACAAAAAGATTTCATGGAATGTCTATGAGATGGTTTTTGAAACAGCTTGCGGTTTGGAACAGGCAGTTCGGGATTCAGTGATGTGTAATGAGGCAAACTTGGTTAGTGAGCTGAAGGTGAAAGTATCCTTCTGGATAAGTGACCATAATACGATAGAATTCCCCCTGCAGTTTGAGAGGGAGAAGCTGTAATCAGATGGAACAGTATTTCAGTTGAGTAAAGGGAACGACAAAGACGTGAGGAAGGAGCTGGCCAGAGTTGATTGGAAGGGGAGCCGAGCAGGTAAGATGATGTGGCAGCAAACAGCAGAGTTTCTGGGGGTAATTCAGGAAGCAGAGTAGGAATTCATCCCAAAAAAGAAGAAACACACTAAGGGGAGGACAATGTAACCATGGCTGATGAGGGAGGTCAAGGACAGCATAAAAGCAAAAGAAAAAGCACACAATGTGGTGGAAATTAGTGGGAGGCCAGAGGATTAGGAAGTCTTTAAAAACCTGTAGACGATAACTAAAAAAAAAATCAGGGTACAGAAGGTGAAATGTGGGGGAAAGCGAGCCAGAAATATAAAAGAAGATTGCAAGAGTTTCATCAGATATATAAAAAGGAAGATGGAGGCAGAAATAGACATTGGAAAAAGAATAATAGGAAATGAAGAAAAAGCAGAGGAATTGAATACATACATTACATCAGTCTGCACAATGAAAAACACCAGCAGTGTCCCAGTACTTCAAGACTGTCAGGGGACAGAGGTGAGAGCAGTGGCCATTATTAAGGAGGAGGTACTGGGGAAGCTGAAATGTCTGAGTGTGAATAACTCACCCAGACTAGATGAATTACACCAGTGTGTTCTGAAGGAGATCACTGAGGAGATTGTGGAGGCATTGGTGATGATCTTTCAGGAATCAATGGAGTCAGGGTGTGGAGGTATTTTCTGAATGAGGAAAGCCTTTGGAAATCTAAAGCACAAACCTCATTCAGGATTTTCTTAAGGTGAACAGGCAGGTACAGTCTGTGCTTGGGAAGCAAATGAAATATTAGCATTCATTTCAATAGTGCCAGAATACAAGGGCAGAGATGTACTGCTAAGGCTGTGTAAGGCTCTGGTCAGACTGAATTTGGAATATTGTGAACAGATTTAGGACCCATATTCTAAGAAACAATGTGCTGGCATTGGAGGGGTTTACAAGAATGATCCTGGGGATGGAGGGCTTGTCATATGAGGCGTGGTTAAGGACTCTGGGTCTGTACTCAATGGAGTTTAGAAGGACGAGGCGGGATCTTATTGAAATTTGCAGAATACAGATAGGCCTGGATAGAGTGGATGTGGAGAAGATGTTTCCGAAAACAGGAGAGACTCGCTAACCAAGGCACAGCCTCAGATTGAAGGGCCGACCCATTAGACCTGAGATGAGGAGGAATTTCTTCAGCCAGAGGGTGGTGAATCTGTGGAACTCATTGTTACAGAGGGCAGGGAGGCCAAGTCACTGAGTGTATTTAAGACAGAGATAGGTAGGTTCGTGATTGTTAAGGGGATGGAAAGTTCCTGTGGAGTAGGCAGACGAATGGGGGTGAGAAGCATATCTGCCAAGATCAAATGGCAGAGCAGATTCAATGGGCTGAATGGCTGATTTCTGCTCCTATTTCTTAAAGTCTTTTGGAGAGTTTCTCCAAAACCCTGGAACACTGAACCCACTGAACACTGGACTCTGAGCCCTGCTGTAGTAGCTGTTTGTCGTCAGAACTTTGCAAAGAGATTATCCAAGAGTGGAGAGAGTGTGCATCCAAGTGGGAACTTCATAATGTTTCCCAGCTCCTGGAATACCATGAGTACAGGAAGTGTGGTCAGTGACAGCAGTTGGAGCTCCGGTTTTGGAGCTTGAGCAGCAGCTGGTGTCAGTGCGGAGCGTCCGTGAGGCTGAGAGGTCCGTGAAGAGCACGTTTCTAGATGTGGTCACTCCGCAGCTTCAGAGTATGCAGGGAGAGAGGGAATGGGGGAGCAGCAGACAGTCCAAAAGGACCAGGCAGCTAGTACAGGAATCCCCAGACATCCTACTCTCCAACCAGGATTCAGTTCAGAATCCTGATGCGAATGATGGTTCATCTGGGGAGTGTAGCCAGGGCGAAGTCCCTGGCACCACGGGGGGAACTAGCTGTACAGGAGGGCACAAGGAAAACTGGAAGAGTGATAGTGAGAGGGGATTGGAGAGTGAAGGCAGTCGATAGGTGTTTCTGCAGCTGCAGATGGGAATCCAGGATGGTGTGTTGTCTCCCTGGTGCCAGTGTCAAGGATATCACTGAGCGGCTGCAGACCACCCTGAGGGGAGAGGGGGAACAGGCAGCAGTTCGTGGTCCACATCGGTCCCAGTGACAGAGGGAGAAAAGGGATGTAGTCCTGCAGTCAGAGGTTTTGGAGCTTCCTACTTTTAAGTAATCTGGGAGCTTCCTACTTTTGAGTTCCTGCTGCTAATTAGTAGCAGGAACTCAAAAGTAGGAATCTCCAGATTACTCCCAGTGCCCCACGCAAGTGAAAAAGGGCTCAGGCCCGAAACGTCGACTCTCCTGCTCCTTGGATGCTGCCTGACCTGCTGCGCTTTTCCAGCAACACATTTTCAGCACCCCACACAAGTGAGAATAGAATCAGGAGGTGAACACAGGTGATTGCTGGGCTGGAAAGAGGATCCATGAGGGAGGGCTTTAGATTTTTGTGAGGTGGTTTACTACTGTTAGAGAGGGTTTAAACTAACTTGGCAGGGCTGTGGGAGCCAGGGGCAAATATCAGAGAGGAACACCAAGGACCACAGAATCCTCACAGCAGTCAATAAGTCACCACCCAGTGGGAAGGATGTGGAGAAATACAAATGCAAGGAATTTACAGAGACCTGCAAATATGATAGAGCCGTTATAAATGTGGGGGGGTCTTTAATTTCTGAATATAGTGACCAGACTGGCAAAAGTGTGTTTAGGTGAATTTTCAGGTGGCATTGGTGGCTTAGTGGTTGCTCAGGGGTGGGGGTCAGCATGGTGGCTCAGTGGTTAGCACTGCAGCCTTATAGTACCAGGGTCCCAGGTTTGAATCCAGCCTTGGGTGACTGTCTGTGTGGAGTTTGCACATTCTCCCTGTGTCTGCGTGTTTTTCCTCCAGGTGCTCTAGTTTCCTTCCACAGTCCAGAGGTGTGCAGGTCAAGTGAATTGGCCATGCTAAATTGTCCATAGTGTTTGATGCATTACTGAGAGGGAAATGGGTCTGGGTGGGTTACTCTTCGGAGATCAGTGTGGACTTGTTGGGCCAAAGGGCCTGTTTCCACACTGTGGAGAATCTAATCTAATCATTGGCAGTGAAGAAGGCTGTCTAAGAATACAATGGAATCTTGACCAACTGGGCCAGTGGGCTGAGGAATGGCAGATGGAGTTTAATTCAGATAAATGGGAGTGCTATATTTTGGTAAGACACAAGAGATGGGTGAGATCCTGAACAAATACTTTAGTTCAGTTTATATTGTGGGGAAAGCTAGGGAATTTGGTAAAATAGTGATGTCTTGAAAAGAGAACACACATAAATGAGGAGACGCTAAAGATCTTAAAACACATAAAGGTAGATAAACCCTAGGACCTGATCAGGTATATCCCAGAACATTGTGGCAACTGGGGAAGTGATTTTTGGGACCCTTGCTGAGATATATGTATCATCGGCAACCATGGATAAGGTGCTGGAGAAACAGAGAGGTTGGCTAAGATTATGCCATTATTTCTGAAAGGAAAAGCGAGGGAACTATAGACCAGTGAGCCTGATGTCAGTGCTGGGTAAGATGTTGGAGTGGATTCTGTGGGACAGGATTTACATCGTTTGGATAATCAGTGTGGCTTTGTGCATAGGAAATCATGTCTCCTGAATTTGATTCAGGAGGTGACCAAAAGAATTGATGAAGACAGAACAGTAGACATTGTCAATATGGACTTCAGAGTAAAGTGTTTGACAAGGTTCCACATGATAGACTGGTTAGTGAGGTTAGACCACATGGGATCCAGGGGGAGCGAGCCATTGGAGTCAAAAAATTGGCTTGAAGATTGGAGGCAGAGAGTGGTGGGAAAAGGTTGCTTTTCAGACTGGAGATCTGTGAACAGCTGTGTGTTACAAGGATTGGTGCTGAGTCCACAAATGCTTTTCATCATTTAAAGAAATGATTTGGATGTGAATATAGGAGTTACGGTAAGTTTGTAAATGACACCAAAATTGGTGGGACAGTGGATAGTGAAGAAGATTATCTCAGGGTACAGCGGGACCTTGATCAGATGGGGCAATGGGCAGAAGAGTGGCAAATGGAGTTCAGTTTAGATAAATGTGAGATGTTGCATTTTGGAAAGGCAAACCAGGGCAGGAGTTATACAGTTAATGGGAGGGCCCTGTGGAGTGTTGCTGAATAACAGACCTAGGGGTGAAGATGCAGGTACATTATTCCTTGAAAGTGGGTCACAGGTAGACAGGGTGATGAAGAAGGTGTGTGGTTTGCTTGCTTTTGTTCATCACTGCATTGAGTCCAGGAGTTGGATCATCATGTTGCAGCAGTACAGGAGATTGGTGAGGCCACTTTGGGAATGATGTGAACAATCCTATCATCCTGAGATAGGAAGGATGTTGTTAAACTTAAAAAGCTGCAGAAAAGACTTACAAGGATGTGGCCAGGATTTGGAGGGTTCAAGCGACAGGGAAAGGCTGAAGAAACTGGGGCTATATTCCCTGCAGCATCTAAGGCCTCGGGGTGACGTTATAGATGTTTATAAAACCATGACGGGCATGGACTGGGTGTATATTCAAGGTCTTTTCCGTGGGAAAGGGATTCCAAAACAAGAGGACATAATTTTACGGTGAGAGGCAAAAGATTCAAAAGGGACCTGAGGGGTAACTTGTCACACAGGGTGTGGTGCGTGTCTGGATTGAGCTGCCGGAGAAAGTGTTGGAGGTGGTTACAATTACAACATTTAAAACACATTGGGATGGGAACATGGATAGGCTGGTTTTCGAGAGATGTAAGCCAAATGCTGGCAAAAGAGATGAGATCAGTTTAGGATAGTTGGTTAGCATGCACAAGTTGGACTGAAAGGTCTGTTTCCACGCTGTATGACTCTTTGACTATGAGCGGCTGGAAAAGCTGAGACTTCTTACCCTGAAGCGGGAGGTTCTGAGGAGTGACCTTGTAGAGGTTTGGAAAATCATGAGGGACATAGATAATGTGAAGAATTCTGGAAGGAGGCGAATGTTTTGTAGCGATAGCAAAAATTGTTCCCAAAGATCATTCCAGGGATGAGGAACATCAGTTATGAAGTTTGATTGGAGAATTTGGGACTGTCTTCTTTGGAGAAGGCTGAGAGGAGATTTGTTCAAGGAATTCAGAGTCAGGAAGGGCCTGGACAGAGTAAATAGGGAGAAAATGTTCCCAATTAAGAAAGGATTCAGACCAAGAGACCACAGATCGAAAGCAATTGGGAAAAGTAACAAAAGTGAGATGGGGAACAACATTTTTAGCCAGTGAGTGGTTAAGGTGTGGAATACACTGCCTGAGAGTGTGGTGGAGGCAGCTTCAATTAAAACATTCCGAAGGGAATGAGAATGTTAGTTGAAAAGGAACAATGTGCAGGGTGGCAGGGAGAAGGCAGGAGAATGACACTCAGTGAATTGCTCATTCAGAGAGCCGGTCCAGACAGGATGGGTGGAATGGTCTCCTTGTACACTGTAACAATTCTGTGATTGTGTGATTGAGCAGAGTTAAAGCTGGGGGAGGTGGGAGCTCGGTGTCTCACTGTGCTGCTGCTGCTGCTGCTGCTGCTGAGGTCAGTGAGATCAGAGACTGGGACAGGGATCCAGAGCTCACATCAAAATCTGCCCTGAGTCTGTCACACTGAGACTGGCAGGAGGCTACTCACTGATTTCACTCCATGCTGCAGGAATGGGACCACAGGCTGCAAATGGACAGAGCTCCTCCACACAGTGAGTAAAACTGACTGACTTCTGTCTTGCTGCTTAAGCGGGGCAATGGAACTAAAGAAGTACAGCTGGACACCCTGTTCGACACAGTGCTCCTCAATCAACCATTTCATTCACTGCAGCTCCCCACTAACACCTTCAACAATTCAGCATTTGTGTTTTAGAAAGTGTATTTCAGTATTGACAGGGTTAATAACGGACAATTGAGGTTTACTTGCTCAGTCTGAGTTTGGTTCCTTTACCGAACGTGTACCACAGTGAGAGCTCCCAGTGCAGAGGCTGTACAAAAACCTCAGCTCTCTGCTTCCCCCTGTCACTCTCAACCTCTCCCTGTCTCTCTCTGTCTCTGTCTATTCTTGGTCAATCTCATTCACTCCCTACCCCTCTCTGTCTCTCCCTCATTCATGTGTCTTTTTCTCTCTCTGTCTCCCTGGGTTGTGTCCAGCTACTCTCGGGGGTTTGTGAAATTTAGTTTTCATTGTTAAAACTTGCAGCTGTTCTTCACATGCGGCCATGGAGTGTAAGAGGGAAACTTGAGGCCTTCAGTGAGAGGTGGACACTACAGGGACTGGAATGTGTAGTAGACAGTGACAATCCCAGCATGGGGTAATTTGTTCAATTTACTTTATATATAACTGTGGACGTGTCAGTGCAAGAGGTGGTACTGTCTGTCCCTTATTATACATTTCATATAACTGTTGGACGTGTCAGTACAGGAGGTGGTGTTGTGCATATTGAGGTTTTTGTATGGCTCTGTATCACTGTAAAGGCTGCTGCTATTCTGCTGACAGTAATAGTCAGCGACATCTTCATTCTGAACGTTGCTGATTGTCAGGGTGAAACTGGTCCCTGATCCACTGCCGGTGAATCGATTGGAGATTCCTGTGAATCGAGTTGCTGCATCATAGATCAGGAGAGAGGGTTTCTGACCTTCTCGCTGCTGGGACCAAGCAAGGTTGCTGCTAATGCTTTGACTGGTCATACAGGTGGTGGTTGCAGTCTGGCCCAGTCCCACTGACAGCACCGGGGGAGACTGGGTCATGATGATGTCCCCACTGATACCTGAGGGGTCAGAGAGAAACACGGTGAAGTCAGAACTGTCACAGAAAGAGCCGGTCAAATGAGAGATTGTTGGAGACACTGAGCATTCCTCTGGTTTCAGCATTTTCCCTTCAATCACAAGTCAGTGGAATTGGAGTCAAGTGGAGAGCAGCTAAAGATTCAAGGTGGAAGGAGAGAGATTTGTACCTGCGATACAGAATGCCAGGGGCCAGATCAGCTGGATGTGTGAAATCATGGTGTGTGCTCCTGTCCCTGTGCCTGGTTCCTGATAAATTCTCCCTTCACTGGGCTCTGCTTTATAAAGCTGCAGCCTGTGAGAGTCTGACTGGGTGTTCCTCAGTATGTAAATGGCATCAGGCAGAGAGAGCCACGTCAGCCCCTCACACTTCCTTCTCTCGCTCTCTCGCGCTCTCTCAGAGAATCATTGATGTGAACAACATTGAATGAGGCCATTTAGCCCATTGTGTCTGTGTGAGTAAACAAAGATCTGATGACACTAATCCCATCCTCCAGCTCTTGACCTATCACCCTGGGGGCTACAGCAACACAAGGGAATATCTAAACACTGCTCCAGTGTCACGAGAGTTTGTGACTCAACCAGCCTTTCAGGCAGTGAGTTCCAGACTCCCACCACCTTCTGGGTGAAAACATTTCTCCTCAATTCTCCTCTCACTCCAATTTGACTGGGCCTGGACTCACTCAAGTTCAGAAGGATGAGAGGGAATCTGATTGAGATGTATAAAATTCCAACAGGGCTGGGCAGAGAGGAGGTTTCCTCTGGTTGGGAAGTCTGGAATCAGGGGACTCAGTCTCAGGGGGATAGAGGGTAGACCATTTAGGACTGAGATGAGGAAACATTTCTTCACTCAAAGGGTAGGACAACTGTGGAACCCAAGGAACTGAATAAATTCAAGAAAAGGAGAGAGATAATTGTTTTGCATTTTAACAGCATGAAGGGAATGGGGAGAAAGCAGGAATATGGTTTTGAGATGGAGGATCAGCCATGATCATACTGAATGACAGAGCAGGCTCAAAGGGCCGAAAGGCCTACTCCAGTTCCGAGTTTCTGTGTCCATGTCTGTGTTACCTGGGACACAGGTTATTGAGTACTTTACTGATATATAAAGTGCCTTCTTACCCACGCTATCACTGCCCCAAATAATCTTATCCCCCTCTATCATGTCCCCTCTCAGCCTTCACTGGTCCAAGGAAACAATCCCAACCTTTCCAAGATTTCCCCACAGCTGACCCTCCATCCCAGGCAGCATCTTGGTAAATCTCTGCACCCTCTCAAGTACAGTCACATCCTTCCCAGAATGTGGTGACCAGGACCTATCCACCTCTCTCTCTCTCTCTCTCTCTGTCTCACATCTGCCACTTCTTTCTCTCTATCCCTCTCTCTCCTACTGTTAATCTCTTTCATGTTCTCTCTCTCTCTCACTCTGTCTCATAGCCACACTCCCCAATTCACTCATGCTTTCTCACTCCATCTCATAATTTTTATTTTTCCATCTCTCACTGTCTCCATAACTCCTTCCCCCTTTCGCTTCAATTTAAATCCTCTGTTTATCTCTCCTCTCTATACCTCCCTCTGTCTCTCTCCCTCCCTCTCTGTATTCCCAATCTACAGTCGCACTCCCTCCCTCTCTGTCATTCTGTTTCTAATCATACTCATGTCTCTCACTTTCTCTCTCTCTCTCTCTCGCTCTCTCTGTCACACACACACACACACACACACACGTACAGACACTCACCCTTTGTCTCTGACTCACTTCTCTCTCTTTCTCACAGTGTCCCAGGTTGTGGCAGTTGAATTCAGGATGAATCTCCCTCTCTCTGCCCCACTCATGGATGTTAACCCTTGACCCCAGAAGCATGTTTTCTCCGAGAGTAAGGCCCCATTTTCCACATTGACCTGGATTTGGCCTCTCTCAGAAAGATGGCTAGATTCTTGTCAAATGAAGGGCAGTTCTGTGCTTTTGGCCTGTTCTCACTGGGGACTGGTTTGGACACAAAGCTCATTCCATGAAGGCCCTGCAGAGAGAGGAGATCCTCAGGCCATCAGTGTGAGCTAGGGGGGGGGGCGCAGCACAGGTTCTGACCCACTGATCCAGCCTGTCCATTCACAATATTTTCCAATCCCTTCCCCTCTCCTACCCCTCTCTTTCCCTTTCCATGATCAGTCTCTGAGTCAGGGTGTTTTACTGGGATGTGGGTTGAACCATTACACAGTTACAACAGAAAGGAACTGAACCCCACACTCACCTTGGAGTCCATGATGCACTGGACTCTCCTACAGAGTCCAGTAAACATGGCCTCCTTCCTGCAAGAGCCTCCACTAGAGACCAGTAAACATGGATCTCCTTCTGACTGGATCCTCCAAGACAGATCAATAAATATGGGCCTCCTAATCACTGGAACTTCCAATGGAGATGAGTAGATGGTTGAGTTTTTGAAGAAGTAAGCAAGAAGATAGGTAAAGATGGAGTAGTACACTCTGTCTACATGGAGTTAATACAAGGTTCCCTATGGTAGACTGCTCAGTAAGATTATATCACACAGGATCCAGGGAGAGCTCACCAATTGGATATAAAATTGGCCTGATGATAGGAGGCTGAGGCTGGTGAGAGAGGGTTGTTCTTCAGACTGGAGGCCAGTGACCAACTGCCTGTCAAAAGAATCGATCCTGGATCCACTGTTGTTCATCATTTATATGAGTAATTTGGATGAGAAAATAGCAGGAATGGTCAGTAAGTTTGTGGCTGATGTTAAAATTGTTGGCATAGTGGACAGGGAAGAAGGTTATCCAAGAGTGCAATGTCATCTTGATCAACTGGGCCAGTGGGTCAACATATCCAGATGGAAATTTTGATAAATGGAAGGAGTTGCATTTTGGGAAGACAAACCAGGGCAGGAATTACACAATTAATGGTAGAGCCATGGGGAGTGTTGTTGAACAGAGAGACTGAGGGGTACAGGTACATAGTTCCTTGGAAGTGGGGTCACAGGTAGACAGGGTGGTGAAGAAAGTATTTGGCATGCTCACCTACACTGGTCAAAGCAGGGAGTACAGGAGCTGGGACATCATGTTACAGCTGTACAAGGCATTGGGAAGGCCACATTTGGGCACAGTACATTTCTGCTCATCCTACTCTCAGAAGGAAGTTATGACAGTGGTTTGAATACAAGAAAGATTAACAGGGATGTGACAAAGATTGGAGGATTTGAATTACAAGATGAGGATGAATAGGCCAAGATGTTTTTCCAAGGAATGCAGGAGATTGAGGGGTGACCTTATAGAGGTTTATAGAATCATGAGGGTCATAGATAAGGTGAATAGTCAAAGTCTTTTCCTCAGGGTAGGAGAATCCAGTACTAGAAGGAGTAACTTAAGTTGAGAGGGGAAAAAATTAGTAGGAAACTGAGAGGCAACATTTTCACACAGAGGTTAGTGTGTATGTGTAATGAGCTGCCAGAAGAATTCGTAGAGGTGAGTACAATTACTACATTTCAAGGACATTTTTACAGGAACATGGATAGGAAGGATTTAGAGAGAATTGAGCCAAACACATGCAAATGGGACTAGTTCAGTTTTGGATACTTGGTCGGCATGGATGAGTTGAGCTGAACGGCCTGGTCCCATGCTGTAAACCTCTATGACTCTTTAATGATGTATACATGGACCACCTTCCAATAGACACCAATAAACATGGACCTCTTTCCACTGGAACCTCCAATAGACACCAATAAACAGGGACCTCCTTCCCACTGGATGCTCCAGAAGAGACCAGTAAACATGGCCCTCCTTCCCTCAGTACTATCCAGCACCTGAGCTGCAAACCCCACATCCTCTCCATCACGTATGCCTCTTATTTCAATCTCAACAACATTGTGTCTGCACTACCTCGCCCCCTTGACCACAGAAACCCTAATTCCTGCTCGTCCTGCTCCCTAACTCTATGATTCTAATGTCCTCTCCTAGCTTCCTAAAGCCATATTCCATAAACTCCAATTTGTCTGATATGGAGTGGGCCCTTCCCTGTCTTATCCATCTCTCAATCCAGAATGACCCCTGACCTCACTGCCAGCCAATTGCCACCATGGCCTCCCTCCGTCTGTGTCCTGCTGCAGACTCACATTCCCTCCCTCCCCCTTCCATCTTCTGTCTCTGGTCTCCTGCCCATTGCTGCTTGCTCCATCCCACCATTGACAGCAGAGCCTTCAGACCCCTACAGCATGCTCTCGGACTTCCTGCCCTTGATCCCTCCCCCTCTGAATGGTTGTGCTATTGAATATACTGTTCAATCCCATCACTTTTGGTTCACTGTTCCCTTGCCATTGATTTGCTGAATTATTCCTCATCAGTAAATCTAGTCTGGCCTGTTCCCTGAGTTGGTTCAAGAGAGTTTTCCTTGAGAAAACACTCTTCTGTAAACTGGGTTGTCTGTTTCTCCCAGTCTTTGTGTAAAGGTGAGTCTAAGTATGTGTAAGCTCTAAAACAGCACAGACAGAGGTCACTGGGTTAATTGCGACTGTTAGTCAAATGAGTCCAATGAGTCCCATTTCCCCAGCCCTTCCTGTATAACCCTGCAATTATTTCCTTTTCAGCTATTTCTCCAAATGCCCTTTTGAAAGTTGCTGTTGAATCCACTTCCACTCACCTTGCAGACAGTCATCATGAACTCGCTGGATAAAAAATGTTCCTATCTTCTCTCTTGTGCTTTCGACTCTTTCTGAAATGTGTGCCCTCTGGTTACTGACCCTCCTGCCTGGAGAAACAATTTGTCCTGTATTTACTGCATCCAGACTCTCTAACTATGAACCCCTCATTGAGTGAGACCTATTTCCAGCACAGGGGGAGAACATTCAGCCTGTCAGGGAAATGCTGTCATTTCATGGAGCAATCCAGTCAGTCCCACCCCCTCCCCTACTCGACCCCCAGGGCCTTGCAGGTTTATTTCCATCAAGAGCCGATCCAATCTGCCATTGCAATCACTGAGTGTCTTCACCTGTCACACCTGAATGGGCACAAATTTCCAAGACTTTGACAATTGCTGCTAAACACAAAGTTCTTTCTGACATTCCATATCTCTTGCCCAACAGAATGTAAGATAATCTCAAAGGGAAGACAGGATTTTGTCTCCACACGGTCTGTGCTGTGGTCACTCTTACTGATACTGTCATGGACAGATACACCAGCAGCAGGTTGGTGAAGGTGATAGTGAGTATGTTTTTCCCTCTTGTCGGTTCCCTCACCACCTGCCCCAGGTCCAGTCTCGCAGCTGAATCAGGTGGAGCGTGACCAGTTTGCTCAGTAGTGATGCTTCTGAGCAGCTTTTGATGGTGGACTTTGAAGTCCCTTACTCAGGGTATATCCTGCATCATTCCCATCCTCAGTGCTTCCTCCAAGTGTTGTTCAACATGGAGGAGGACTGACTGCTCAGTTGAGGTTGGAGGGGAGGGCGGTGCTATGTGGTAATCAGCAGGAGGTTTCCTTCCCCATGTTTGACCTGCTGTCATGAGGCTTCATGGATTCCATAGTTAATGGTGAGGACTCTCAGGGCAACTCCCTTCCGACTGTACACACCACTGTGTTGCCTTCCCTGCTTGGTCTATCCTGCCAGTTATAAACTGAACGAGGGAACAATTCTGTGCAGGTTTCACACCTTGGAGACAGAGCTGCTGCTGGATTCTGTTTCTGATCTCCGAGTGCAGGCGTGTGTGTTTGTGAGAGAGTGACTGACACTTTTTCCAAAACTGTGCTGTTTCTGCAAAAAATAAATCCTAGAACCAGCCTCCTGTGCTGTCAGATTCCAGGGAGAGCAGACAGTTCACAGTTTTCTCCCGTCTCAGTAACAAACACCCAGCTGCTCCGAGCTCCTTCTTTCACTTCCTCTTTTGGTGAAGTTTCAACCTTGCGATCTGACAGTCTTTGCAGTTATTTTTTACACTGGGGCTTTCTGCTGTGGTCAGAATCTCTAATAATAAGTGTCTAATCAGTGACAATCACAGCAGCTAAGAGCAGTCAGGACTGAGGAGCCAGTGTCACTGTGAAACATATTGGGAAGCTCAAAGCCATCCTCTTCAGATCCTGGTATAAGCTCCATCCCTCTCCCTGAGCATTGTCTGCTGCTCAACCAGACTCTTTACAAACTGGGTCTCATGTTTGAGAATGATCTAAGACCCATATCTTTCATATCACAAAGATCAGCCACTGAAAATCTCAGCCATGTTTATGGGGCTCCAAACATGACCATTCCAATGGCTGATGCACATCACAGCCACTGCCCTCCGTATCCTTCAGCTCATCCAAAATTCTGCAGCCCGTATCCAAACTTGCACCATGTCCCGTTCCCACAACCCCCTGCACCCCGTGCCTATATTGGCTCCTGGTCGAGCAACACCTCGATTTTCAAATTCTCATCCTTGTTCTCAAATCCCTCTCTGCTCTCCACCCTCCCTATCTCTGTAACCTCCTCCAAGCTGCCTCACTCCGTGTGGTCAGCAATCTTGGATAATTGGCTCTCTTTCCTTCATCCAAGTCATTGAGAAATATCGTGAAATACTGAGGCCCCTGCACAAACCACTATTCACATCTTGTTCACATCTTATCCCTCTTCTCTGTCTCCTATCTCCAAACTAATTCCTAACCAAAGACAAATACTTTTCTATCACTGTCTTGATGATAGGAAGCAGAGGTAATATTGGAAGGATGCTTGTCAGACTGGAGGCCTGTGTTGGGTGGAGTTCCTCAGGGCTCAGTGCTGACCCATTACTGTTTGTTATCAATATTAATGATTTGGATGAGAATCTGTAAGGCATGATTAGTAAGTTTGATGTGCAGGTCAGGTGAATTGGCCATGTTAAATTGGCCATAGTCTTAGGTACATTAGTCAGAGGGAAATGGGTCTAGGTGGGTTACTCTTCAGAGGGTCGGTGTGGATTGGTTGGGCCGAAGACCTGTTTCCACACTGGAGGGAATCTAATCTCTAATATTGTACAGGATGTCAGTGAGGTCGCACTTGGAATATTGTATTCAGTTTGGTCACCTTGTTATAGGAAGGATATTACTAAACCAGAAAGAGTACAAGAAGAAATTGGCAAGGATGTTGCCTGGACTCAACAATCTGAGTTATAGGGGGAAGTTAGCCAAGTTAGGACTTTTTTCTGAGAGCGTAGGAGACTGGTGGGGGAACATTTAGAAGTGTATAAGATCATGAGAGACATGGAGAGGGTTGGGGAAACGAGGATGAGAGGGCATCAGTTTAGTTTTAGAGAGGAATGAATAAAAGGGAACCTGAGGGGCAACATTTTTACACAGAGGGTGGCACGCATGTGGAATGAGATGCCAGCTGAAGTGATTGAGGTGGATACATTAACAACATTTAAAAGACATTTGGACAAATACATAGATAGGAAAACATTTGAAGGATATGGGCCAAGTGCAGGGAAATGGGGTTAGCATGGATGGACATTTTGGTCAGCACGGTCCAGTTTGGGCCAAAGGGCCTGTCTCTGTGCTGTAGGACTCGATGGCTCTAAGACTCTATAATTCCATATGTTTCCATGTTTATGAACAGTCTCTCAAACATAGAAACAAAGGAACTAGGAGCAAGAGGCGGCCATTCAGCCCTTCAAGTTGGCTCTGCCATTCAATATGACCATGGCTAATCATCCAACTTAGTCCCCTGCTCCCATTTTTTCTCCATAAAATTTAACCCCTTTAGTCCTAAGAATACACTTATCCTCTTGAAAATATTGAATGTTTTGGGCTCAACTGCTTTCTGTGACAGACTATCCCACTAGCTTCCCAGTCTCTGGCAAAAGAAATGTCTCCTCAGCTCAGTCTGAAATAACCTTTCCCTTTTCTTTAAACCATAATTCGTAGTTCTGGATTCCCCAGTCATCAGGAACATCCTCCCTGTGTTGTTCTAGTCTTGTCCTGTTCGGATTTTCAAGGTTACAATATGATTCCTTTCAATCTTCTAAGCGCCAATGAATATAATCCTAACTGATCCAGTTTCTCATCAGATCTAAGTGCTGTCCTCCCAGGAATCAGTCTGGTAAACCTTCACTGCTCTCCCTCCACAGCCAGAACATCCTTCCTCAATTAAGGAGCCTGAAACTACCCACGACAGAATCATGAAATCACACAGTACAGAGGAGGCCCTTCAGCCCATTAACTGTGTACCAGCCAAACTACACTAAACCTACACCAGTCCCACTTTCCAACATGAGGCCCACAGCTTGAATGTTATGACATTTCAACTGCTCACCCAAGTACATTTTAAACTTTGTGAGGTTTCCCACCTCAACTCCCCTCTCAGGCTGTGCATTCCAGATGCACACCATCCTCTGGATGAAAAACATTTTCCTTAAAACATCTTGAAGCCTCCTAGCTTTCACATTGAATGTGAGTCAACTTGTTATTGACCCTCCCAAGAAGGAGAACAGCTGCTTTCTCTCCTCCCTGCCAATTCCCCTCATAACCTTATACACCTCTATCAGGTCCCCCCTCCACCTTCTCTGCTCTATAGAAAACAACCCGAGCTGATCCAATTTCTCTTCATCACTGAGAGGTTCCATCCCACACAACATCCTGGTGATTCCCCTCTGCACCCCATCCAGTGCAATCACATCCTTCCTACAGTGTGGTGACCTGAACTGCACACAGTACTCCAGCTGTGGCCTAACCAATGTTCTGCTTAACTGCACCATCTCCTCCTGCTTTTATAACCAATACCTGACATGACAAAGGCAAGTGTCCCCTGTGCCTTCATAACTGTTCCGTTAACCTGTCTTGCCATATTCAGGGATCAGTGGAGAAGCACCCAAGATCACTCTGTTCCTTTGAGCTTCCTCAGTTCAAAGAACAAAGAGCAACGAAAATTACAGCACAGGAACTGGCCCTTCGGCCCTACTAGCCTGCACTGGTCCATATCCTCCATCTAAACCTGTCATCAATTTTCCAAGGTTCTGTCTCCCTTTGCTCCCTGCCCATCCATGTATCTATCTAGATATATCTTAAATGATGCTATTGTGCCTGCCTCTACCACCTCCACTGGCAACGTGTTCCAGGACCAATCACCCTCTGTGTGAAGAACTTTCCATACATATCTCCCTGAAATGTTTCCACTCTCACCTTGAACTCATGACCCCCGAGTAATTGAGTCCCCCACTCTGGGAAAAAGCTTCTTGCTATCCACCCTGTCTATATCTCTCATGATTTTGTAGACCCCAATCTGGTCCCCCCTCAACATTTGACTTTCTAATGAAAATAATCCTAATCTACTAAGCCTCTCTTCATAGCTAGTGCCCTCCATACCAGGCAATCCTGGTGAACCTCCTCTACACCCTCTCCAAAGCATCCACATCTTTCTGGTAATGTGGCAACCAGAACTGTACGCAGTATTCCAAATGTGGCCAAGCCAAAGTCTGATATAATTCTAATATGACCTTCCAACTCTTGTACTGAATACCACGTCTGGTGAAGGAAGATGTGCCATATGCCTTCTTGACCACTCTGTCGACCTGTGTTGTCACCTCCAGGGTACAATGGACCTGAACACCCAGGTCGCTCTGGGCATCAATTTTCCCAGGGTGTTCCATTCACCGTACAGTTTACTCCAGATTTGGATCTTCCAAAATTCATCAGACTGCATTTGCCTGGCTTGAACTCCATCCATCCGTTTCTCTGCCCAACTCTCCAATCTATCTATATTCTGCTGCATTCTCTGACAGTCCCCTTCACTATCTGCTACTCCACCAATCTTAGTGTCATCTGCAAACTTGCTAATCAGACCACCTATACCTTCCTCCAGATCATTTATGTAGATCAAAAACAAGAGCGGTACCAGCACGGATTCCTGTTCTCCATTTTGAGAAAGTACTCCCACCACTACTGTCTGTCTTCTGTTGCCCAACCTGTTCACTACCCATCTAGTGAGTACACTCTGGACCCCATGCGACTTAAATTTCTTTATCAGGCTAGCATGGGGAACTTTATCAAACACCTTACTGAAGTCCATGCGTATGACATCCACAGCCCATCCCTCCTCAATCAACTTCATCAGTTCTTCAAAAACATCTACAAAGTTGGTAAGACACGACATTCCCTGCACAACTTCATGCTGCCTATAACTGATAAGTCAATTTTCTTCCAAAAGTAAATAGATCTTATCCCTCAGTATCTTCTCCAGCAGCTTCCCTACCACTACATCAGGCTCACTGGTTGATAGTTACCTGGATTATCCTGGCTACCCTTCTTAAACGTTAGCAATTCTCCAGTCCTCTGGGACCCTCATCCATGTTCAGGGTTGCTACAAAGATATCGATTAAGGCCCCAGCTATTTCCTCTCTTGCTTCCCTCAGTAAGCTGGGATCGATCCCATCCTGACCTGGGGACTTGTCCACCTTGATGCCTTTTAAAATACCCAACACTTCCTCCCTACTTAAATCGACTTGCCCTCGAGTAATCAAACACCTATCCCCAACTTCAACATCTGTCATTTCCCTCTCCTTGGTGAATACCGACATAAAGCACTCATTAAGAATCTCATCCATTTTCTGACTCCACACATATCTTTCCTCCTTTGTCCTTGAGTGGGCCAGCCCTTTCTCTAGTCACCCACTTGCTCCTTATGTATGAATAAAAGGATTTGGGATTTTCCTTCATGATATTTTGTGACCCCTTTAGCCCTTTTAATTCCTCACTTCAGATTGGTCCTACTTTCACGATATTCTTCCAAAGCTTTGTCTGTTTTCAGCCACTTAGACCTTATGTATGCATCCTTTTTCCTCTTAGCTAATCTCACAAATTCATCTGTCATCCAGCGTTTCCTAATCACGCCATTTCAATCCTTTATTTTCACAGGGACATGTCTGTCCTGACTCTAGTCAACCTCTCTTTAAAAGCCACCCACATATCAAATGTGGATTTCCCTTTAAACAGCTGCTCCCAATCCACATTCCCCAGCTCCTTCCAAATTTTGGGATAGTTGGCCTTCCTCCACTTTAGCCCTCTTCCTTTAGGACCACTCTCATCTTTGTCCATGAGCATTCTAAAACGTATGGAATTGTGATCACTCTTCCAAAGTAATCCCCGACTGAAATTTCAATCACCTGGCTGGGCTCATTCCCCAACACCAGCCCAGTATGGCCCCTTCCTAAGTTAGACTACTTCCACATTACTCTGTGAAATCCTCCTGGATGCTTCTTACAAATTCTGCTCCATTTTAACTTCTAACATGAAGTGAATCCCAGTCAATGTTGGGAAAATTAAAATCTTCCATCACCCACCACCTTGTTACTCCTACATCTTTCCATAATCTGTTTACATATTTGTACCTCTATCTCACGTTCACTGTTAGGAGGCTTGTAGGATAGCACCAACATTGTTACTGCACCCTTCCTGTTTCTGACCTCTGCCCATATTGCCCCACTGCTCGAGTCCTCCATAGTGCCCTCCTTCACCACACCTGTGATATCCACTCTGACCAGTAATGCAACTCCTCCATCCCTTTTACTTCCCTCTCGAACGCATCTGATACATCTGTATCCTGGGATATTTAGTTAACAATCTTGCCATTCCCTCAACCACGTCTCAGTAATAGCAATAACATCATACTCCCAGATACTAGTCCAAGCCCTAAATTCCTCTGCCTTACCTACTACACTTCTCACATTAAAACAAATGCATCTCAGACCATCTGTCCCTTTGCATTCATCATCTGCTCCCTACCTACTCTTAACCTTAGTCACGCTGACTTCAATATCTAGTTCCTGACAGGCTTTAGTTACTCCCTCCTTATTGCCCACTAACTTCCTCATTTGGTTCCCATCCCTCTGCTACACTATTTTGAACCCTCCCCAAGAGTGTGATCAAACACATCCCTCAGGACACTGGTTCCAGTCCTGCCCAGGTGTAGACCACTCGATTTGTAATTGTCCCACCTCCCCTGGAACCAGTCCCAATGTCCCAAAAACCTGAACCCCTCCCTCCTGCACCATCTCTCAAGCCACACATTCATCCTGCCTATATTTTCATTTCGACTCTGACTAGCACATGGCACTGGGAGCAATCCTGAGATTACTACCTCTGAGATCCTACATTTTAATATGGTTCCTCACTCCATAAATTCTGCTTGTAGGACCCCATTCCATTTATTACGATATCATCAGTCCCTTCATGCACCATCACAGCTAGCTGTTCACCCACCCCTTCAGAATGTCCTGCAGCCGATCTGAGACATGCCTGAGTCGTACAACTGGGAGGCAACATGCTATTCGTGAGTCTTGTTTTTGACCACAGAACCGCCGATCTATTCCCCTTACAAAGTCCAAACAAACCATATCCATGGGCCCCCCCCCTTATCAAATCCACTCACTATATCCTCAAACAATTCCAGTCGATTTTTTAAGCATGATTTCCCTTTCGACAATTCATGCCGACTCTGTCCAGTTCTGCCACTGTTTTCAAAGTGCTAAGCTATAAAATATTTTATAATGAACTTAAGCATTTTCTCCACTGCTGACTTCTGGCTAATTGGTCTAAAATTTCTTATTTTCCCTCTCTCTCTCTCTCTTTCAATAGGCGTGTTAAATTAACTCCCTCCATTTTGTAGGACCTATTCCACAGTCGACAAACAGATAACCATCAATGTTTCTCATATTTTACAACCACTTCCTGAAGCACTCCTGAAAATAGATTATTTAGCCCTCCTGATTTAAGACATTCTAATTTTCCCAGAACCATTTTCCTCCAACAACTGATTTCCTTCAGCTCCTTCCTCTGATAAAACTCCAAGTTCACCAACATGTCTGAGATTTATTTGAGAATTCATTTGTGCAGAAAGATCCAGAATATGTTTATCTGTCATCTCTTTGTTCCAACGATAACATTATAACACTTGTGCAGAACTTCCTTGAATGTCATCTGGACGTCCATATAAACAACACATTCCCTTATCTCACACATTAGTGACCTCGTTAAAACATGTAACCAGTTAAAGATGTCTGACCCTTTTTAATCCATGCTGACTTACTCTGATCTGTTCACATTTGTCGGACATTCTGTCTCTAAACAGATTTAATTACTTCCCAACAATAGACATTCAACAGAGATAAAAACAATGTCTGCAGATGCAGGAAGCCAGATTCTGGATTAATGGTGCTGGAAGAGCACAGCAGTTCAGGCGGCATCCGAGGAGCAGCGAAATCGACGTTTCGGGCTAAAGCCCTTCATCAGGAATAAAGGCAGTGAGCCTGAAGTGTGGAGAGATAAGCTAGAGGAGGGTGGGGGTGGGGAGAAAGTAGCAGAGAGTACAAGCAAATGTGGCTGTGGGAGCGAGTTTGTTTCATGACATGGTTGAAGAGCTTCTCTCTACAATAATCTCAGGGAGTCCCTCTCCCACTGCAACTCCCAGGTCATTTCCTCTGCCCTGAAGCTCTTCAAACATTTCATGAAACAAACTCGCTACCACAGACACATTTGCTTGTACTCTATGCTACTTTCTCCCCACCCCCACCCTCCTCTAGCTTATCTCTCCACGCTTCAGGCTCACTGCCTTTATTCCTGATGAAGGGCTTATGCCCGAAACATCGATTTCGCTGCTCCTCGGATGCTGGCTGAATGGCTGTGCTCTTCCAGCACCACTCATCCAGAATTCAATGGAGATGTTCATTGTGAGTGAGGTTAGTAAACAGCTAGTACTGACACAAGGGGCTGAACAGCCTCCTTCTAGAGTCATAGAGTCATAGAGATGTACAGCATGGAAACAGACCCTAAGGTCCAACTTGTCCATGCCAACCAGACATCCCAACCCAATCTAGTCCCACCTGCCAACACCTGGCCCAGATCCCTCCAAACCCTTCCTATTGATATACCCATTCAGATGCCTTTTAAATGTTGTAATTGTACCAGCCTCTACCACTTCCTCTGGCAGCCCCATTCTGCACTTGCACCACTCTGTGCGTGAAAAAGTTGCTTCTCAAGTCTCTTTTATATCTTTCCCCTCTTACGCTAAACCCATGCCCTCTATTACTGGACTCCACCAGCTCAGGGAAAAGACTTGGTCTCTTTGCCCAATCCATGTCCCTCATGATTTTGTAAACCTCTGTAAGGTCACCCCTCAGCAGGGACCTCTGTAAGGTCACACCTCACTCAAGGGAAAACATCCCTAGTCTATTTAACTTCTCCGTATAGCTTAAATCCTCCAACCCTAGTAACATCCTTGTAAATCTTTTCTGAACCCTTTCTAGTTTCACAACATCTTTCTGATAGGAAGGAGATCAGAATTGAACACAATACTCCAAAAGTGGTTTAGGTGACCTCCCAACACCCATACTCAATTCTCTAATCAATAAAGTAAAGCATACCAAATGTCGTCTTCATTATCCTACCTACCTACGACTCTACATTCAAAGAGATATGAACCTGCACTCCAAGGTCTCTTTGTTCAGCAACACTCCCGAGAACCTGACCATTAAGTGTATAAGTCCTGCTAAGATTTGCTTTCCTAACTGCAGCACCTTGCATTTATCTAAATTAAACTCCATCTGCAATTCCTCAGCCCATTGGCCCATCGGATCAAGATCCTGGTGTAATCTGAGGTAACTTTCTTCGCTGTCCACTACACCTCCAATTTTGGTGTCATTTGCAAACTTACTAACTCTACCTCCTATGTTCACATCCAAATCATTTATGTAAATGACAAAAAGTAGTTGCCCAGCACCAATCCTTATGACACTCCACTGGTCAGAGACGTCCCGTCTGAAAAACAACCCTCCACCATCACCCACTGTCTTCTACCTTTGAGCCAGTTCTGTATCCAAATGGCTAGTTCTAACTGTATTCCATGAGATCTAACCTTGCTAACCAATCTTCCATGGGGAACCTTGTTGAATGTCTTACTGAAGTCCATACAGATCCAGTGTAACGTTCTGCCCTCATCAATTCTTTCTGTTACTTCTTCAAAAAACTCAATCAAGTTTGTGAGACATGATTTCCCATGCACAGAACCATGCTGACTATCCCTAATCAGTCTTTGCCTTTCCAAATTTATGGACAATCTGTCCCTCAGGATTCCTTCCAATAACTTCCTCACAATTGACGTCTGGCTGACTGGTCTACAGTTCCCTGGCTTTTCCTTACCACCTTTCTTAAGTAGTGGCACCAATTAGTGAACCTCCAGTCTTCTGGCACATCTTTTGTGACTATTGAGGATACAAATATCACAGTAAGAGGCCCAGCAATCACTTCCCTAGCTTCCGACAGAGTCCTAGGGTATACCTAATTAGGTCTTGGGGATTTATCCACATTTATGCATTTCAAAGACATCTGGCACCTCCTCATCTGTAATATGAACATTTTTCAAGATATCACCATCTATTTCCCTGCATTCTATATCTTCAATATCCTTCTCCACAGTTAGTGAAGCAAAATACTCATTTGGTATCTGCCCCATCTCCTGCGGCTCCACACAAAGGTCGCCTTGCTGATCTTTGAGGGGCCCTATTCTCTCCTTAGTTACCCTCTTGTCCTTAATGTATTCATAAAACCCCTCTGTATTCTCCTTAACCCTATTTGCCAAAGCTATCTCATGTCGTTGCCCTCCTGATTTCCATCTTAAGTGTACTCCTACTGCCTTTGTATCCATCTAAGGATTCACACAATCTATCCTGTCTATACCTGACATATGCTTCATCCTTTTTCTCAACCAAACCCTCAACTTCTCTCATCATCCAATATCCCCTACACCTACCAGCCTTTCCTTTCACCGTAACTAGAATATACTATCTCTGGGCTCAATTTATCTCATTTCTGAAGGCTTCCTATTTTCCAGCTGTCCCATGACCTGCGAGCAACTGCCCCCAATCAGCTTTTCAGAGTTCTTGCCTAATACTGGCAAAATTAGCCTTCCTCCAATTTAGAACTTCAACTTCTGGATCTGGTCTATCCTTTTCCTTCACTATTTTAAAATGAATAGAATTATGGTCGCTGACCAAAAGTGCTCCTCCACTGACACCTCAGTCACCTGCCCTGCCTTATTTCCAAGGTTGAGCTTTGCACCGTCTCTAGTCGGTACATCCACATTCTGAATCAGAAAATTGTATTGTACGCACTTAACAAATTCCTCTACATCTAAACCCTTCACACTATAGCAGTCACAGTCTATGTTTGGAAAGTTAAAATCCCCTCCTATAACCACCCCATTATTCTTACTGATAACTGAAATCTCCTTACAAATTTGTTTGTCAATTTCCCGCTGACTACTGGAGGGGAGCTATATTATAATCCCAACAAGGTGATCATCCCCTTCTTTTTTCTCAGTTCCATCCGAATAACTTCCCTGGATGTATTTCTGGGAATATCCTCCCTAAGTACAGCTGTAATGCTATCCCTTATCAAAAATGCCACTCTCCCTCCTCTTGTGCCTCCCTTTCTGTCCTTCCTGTAGCATTTGTATCCTAGAACATTAAACGGTCAGTCCTGTCCATCCCTGAGCCATATTTCTGTAATTGCTATGATATCCCAGTCCCATGTTCCTAACCACGCCCCATGTTCATCTTCCTTCCCTGTTAGGCCTCTTGCAGTGAAATAAATGCAGTTTAATTTATCAGTCTTACCTTGTTCTCTGCTTTGTCCCCGCCTGCCCTGACTGTTTGACTTGCCTTTGTTCTCAACTTTACCAATCTGAGGTTGAAATCTCTCCCCACTATCTCCCTGGGTCCCACCCGCCCACCTTACTAGTTTAAATCCTCCCGAGCAGCTCTAGCAAATCTCCCTGCCAGTATATTAGTTCCCTTCCAATTTAGGTGCAATCTGTCCTTCTTGTACAGGTCACTTCTACCTCAAAACAGCTTCCAAAGATCCAAAAATGTGAATCCTTCTCCCATACACCAGCTCCTCAGCCATGCATTCATCTGCTCTATCCTCCTGTTCCTGCCCTCACTAGCTCATAGCACCAGGAGTAATTCAGATATTACTACTCTTGAGGACCTCCTTTTTAAATTCCTGCCTAGCTCTCTGCAATCTCCCTTCAGAATCTCAACCTTTTCCCTTACTATGTCGTTGGTTCCAAAGTGTACAATGACCTCCTGCTGGTCTCTCTCCACTTAAGTACATTCTGCACCCTCCCTGAGACATCTTTGATCCTGGCACCAGGGAAGCAACACACCATTCTGATTTTTTACTGCTGGCCACTGAAATGTCTGTCTGTACCTCGGGCTAGAGAGTCCCCTAACACAGTCGATTGTTTGGAACCCGACGTACCTCCCATTACATTAGAGCCAGTGTCAATACCAGAAACTTGGCTGCTCATGCTAAGTACCCCTGAGTTTCCATCACCCCCTACATTTTCCAAAACAGCATACTTGTTTGAAATGGGAATAACCACAGAAGACTCCTGGACTACTTGCCTACCTCTCTTGCCTTTCCTGGAGTTATGGTAAGAGCCCATGGGATCCAAGGCATTTTGGCAAATTGGATCCAAATATGAGGCAAAGAGTGATGGTGGAGGGTTGTCTTTGTGATTGGAAGCCTGTGACCAGTGGTGTAAGACAGGGACTGGGGCTGGGACCCTTGCTGTTTGTAATGTACATTAACAAATTGACTGTGATTGTAAAATTAGAAAGTTTTCAGAGGCCACATAAATTGGTGGTGTTATTGATATTGATTTGATTTTTATTTAAGTTTATTGTCACGTGTTCTCGATTGCAAAAGTATTGGAGTACAGTGAAAAGTATGTAACGTCACCTCACAAGGCGCCATCTTAGGTACAAGGACCTCAGTACAGAATCGTAAGAACAAGGTAGAAAGAAAGAATAAAGTTCAAGGTTACACGTTGCAGATCTTTTTTAGTTTTAAGTAGAAAATGAAGAAATAAAGCTGAAAGTTCAAACATTACAGCATTTCTTAAGAACTTAGCTACCATGGGATTATTCTTTAAGTCATCATCTCGAGACCGGAAGTCCACGCTGAGGCCTTCCCGGGTGGAGAGACCACCATATACAGAAAGGACCACTATGTGGGCTGAGAGAGAACCACTCTGGGCCACTCAGAGATCGCTACACTAGGCCGAGTGACCATCACGCTGGGCTGAGAGGCCACCACATCAAACAGAGGCCATCATGTTGGACTGCCTCGTTGGGCTGGAAGGTATCCCTGAAGAAGGGCTCATGCCGGAAACGCCGACTCTCCTGCTCCTTGGATGCTGCCTGACCTGCTGCGCTTTTCCAGCAACACATTTTCAGCTCTGGAAGGTCTCCTTGCCAGGCCAGGACACTGCCACATCAAGCCAAGAGGCCACATCATTAGGTCTGCACTGGGTCAGAGGACTGGTGACTGAGGCTGGGAGTCCGAGTCCGGGAGAAGAAATTAGGGAGAAGGACAAAAGAAAAACACAAAAGAAAATGAAAAGAGAAGTGGGATAGAAAGAAGAAAAGGAAACAGACGGAGCAGATGAACTCGTTCTGAAGTGTCTGACTCTGCGGCCATCTTGGATTACCGGGTCTCAGGCTACAGTCTGATATTGGGCAGAGCAATGGCAGATGTAATTTAATCCTGATACCTCTGAGGTGATCCAACTTGGGAGGTCTAATAAGGGAAGGATATACACAATGAAAGGCATGTACCTTGAGTATCCTTATGCATGAATCACAGAGGGTTGGTCTACAGATAAAACAAGCAATTAGGAAGGCAAATGGAATTTTGTCCTTCATTGCTAAAGGGATTGAGTTCAAAAAGCGGGAAGATTATGTTGCAGCTGTACAGGGTGCTGGTGAGGCCACACCTGGAGTACTGCATGCAGTAATGGTCTCCTTACTTGAAAAAGGCAATACTGGCACTAGAGGGGTGCAGAGAAAGTTCACCAGGCTGATTCTGGGGTGGAGGGGTTTCGCTTATGAAGGGAGACTGTGTAGACTGGGATCTATTCATTGGAACTTAGAAGAATGAGGGGAATCTTATAGAAACAAATAAAATTATAAAGAGAATAGATAAGACAGAAGTAGAGAGGATGTCCTCACTGGCAGGTGGAACTAAAACAAGAGGGTTTAACCTCAAAATTAGGGGGAGCAGATTTAGGACTGAATTGAGAAGGAACCTCTTACCCAGAGGGTCATAAATCTATGAAATTCCTTGCTCAATGAAGAAATTGATGCTACTTCAGTAAATGTTTTAAAGCTAAGTAGATTTTTTGAACAATAAAGGAATTAAGAGATACAGTGAGAGTAAATGCCAAGTCTTGAACTTCAGAAAAAAGACTACAGGCATGGACAATTTTCTAAACGGTGAGAACATACATAAAGCCAAAGTACAAAGTGATCGAGGAATGCTAGTCCCGGATTCTCTAAAGGTTAACTTGCAGGTTGAATCCGTGGTTAAGAAAGCAAATGTAATATTGTCATTTATCTCAAGAGCTGAAAAATGTGTTGCTGAAAATGCGCAGCAGGAATGAAAAAGGGCTTATGCCTGAAACATCAATTCTCCTGCTCCTTGGTTGCTGCCTGACCTGTTGCACTTTTGCAGCAACACATTTTTCAGCTCTGATCTCCAGCATCTGCAGTCCTCACTTTCTCCAGTTTATCTCAAGAGGGTTGGAATGTAAAATGAGATGTGCTACTGAGACTTTATAAAGCTCTGGTTAGGCCCCATTTAGTCCACTTTTGTGCCCCACACCTCAGGAAGGACATATTGACACTGGGCCGTGTCCAGTGGAGATTCACATGGGTGAGCCCTGGAATGGTAATCCTAATATATGATGAATGGCTGAGGATCTTGGGATTGTATTCATTCGACTTTAGAAGGGGAGATCTAATAGAAACTTACAAGATGATGCATGGTTTTGAAAGGGTGGATGCTGGGAAATTGTTTCCATTAGGTGGGAGTACTAGGACCCGTAGGCACAGCCTTAGAGTTAGAGGGGGTCAGTTTAAAACATAACTGAGGAGACATTTCTTCAGCTAGAGAGTGATGGGCCTTTGGAATTCATTGCCACAGAGCGCAGTGGCGGCTGAAATATTAAATGTCTTCAAGGCAGAGATTGATAAATTCTTAATCTTGGACAGAATTAAGGGCTACAGGGAGAGTGCGGGTAACTGTCCTTCAATGTCCATCACCCATGATTGAATGACGGAGTGGACTCGATGGGCCAAATGGCCTTACTTCCACTCCTTTGTCTTATGGTCTAATGTGGAGCTGAGTCCATGAAAAGATCAGCCATGATCTTATTGAATGGCAGAGCAGGGTTGAAGGGCCAGATGGCCTACTCCTGCTCCTAGTTCTTATGTTCTTATGTTCCTTGGGAGTACTGAGGAACAAAAGGACCTTGGTGTACAACTCCATCAATCCCGGAAGTTATCAGCATAGCTAGACAGGGTGGTGAAGAAGGCATATGGGATGCCCTATTCCCAGCTGAGAAGGTTGTATAGAGAGGGTTTGTTGTATGTCATTCTTGTATAAAATTGATTTGTTAAAAGGATGTTGACAAGAACTCACTGATAACTAGAACGAAGCGAGTTTCTGTATTTATCACACCTAATGGATTATACCCAATGGCAAGTTTTGCTCTGTGGACTTAACAACTCTCCAGTCACATTTGAATGATTATTGTGAAAGTGAACAAGGTCACACTCCCCCACATTACACTCCATCTGCCCAATATTTCTTCAAAGCCCAGCTGTATCTAATATTCAGCAGGATGGATCTTCACTGAGAAACAGCCATTTGTAACTAGAATAATGATATCTCTGAGAATCGCATTTATAATTATTTTATTGAAGCTTTCATTAGTTCTGTGTTGATTGACACAATGCTCTGGTTTGGGCTGTGCTGATCGTACAAACCATCTGTAATGTCTTTGCTGCAATGGTTCACATTTACATCATCAAACTCACACTCCAAATATCCCGTCATTATTCTCCATGGGATTCACTGGCATTGGCTCAGATCGAACTCCCAGCAGCTGAAATGGAGGGAGGGATACGGCTTAGAGAGCAAGAGATGGAGCACAGGGGGAGAGAGAGAGAGAGAGAGACAGAGAGAGAGATGGAGCACAGGGAGAGAGAGAGAGAGAGATGGAGCACTAAGAGAGAGGGGGATAGAGCTTGGACAGAGAAAGAGGAATTGAACTCAGAGTGAGATCTATGCAGCTGAGTTAGAGAGGGGTGGGGAGAGAGAATGAGTGAGAGAGATGGAGTCAAGGAGTTCTATGTCAAAGATAAATTATACTCTGTTAAAGATTGCACTGGATGAATGCTGACTCTCTGACTCTATGAACACTACCTACAAAGCTGTCTAACTTTGTGTCATTAGCAAACTAGAGTATCTGACTTTCTATGCCATTATCCAATGCATTAATAAATAATGTAAATAATTGAGGTGTGCGCACACATTCCTATTAGACACGACTTGTCACATCCTGCCAATTTCAGCACTTATCCATGATCCCTATTTTCTGTCACCTGTCAACCAATTTCGGTATGGCAGTATTTTAGCCTCAATTCTGTGGATTTCTAACTGAGTTGACAGTTTCTTACATGGGATTTTATCAAATGCCTTCTGGAAGTCCCTATAAACAACATCCATTGACATTACTGTGTCCAGTAATTTTGTTTCCTCTTCAAAAATGTTCAATGAGTTTTTTTCACCATGACCAACTTGTCATGAATCCATGTTGATTCTCCCTGATTAACTGACCATTTTCAAGGTCTTCAGTTACCCCCATCCTTGATTATAGACAGCAACAATTTCCACACCACAAACGTTGGCTTCGTGACCTGTAATTCCCTGGTTTTTCTCTAACATTCTTGTTAAATGTGAAATGAAATTTGCAATTTTCCAATTCAGAGGTACGACTCCTGAATCCAGGTAACTCTGAAAGATTATAGTCAGGGTGTCTGCAATGTGGTCTATGACTACTTTATCATCCTCAGGTCCTGAGGATTTGTCACTCTTTAGTTCCATTATTTTCCTTATTACACATGTTCTATTGACATTAACTTTATTCAGGTGAAACAGTGGTTAACACTGCTGCCTCACAGCACCAGGGTCCCAGGTTCAATTCCAGCCTTGGGCAACTGCCTGTGTGGAGTTTGCACATTGTCTGCATGGGTTTCCTCCTACTATCCAAAGATGTGCAGGTCAGATGAATTGGCCATACTAAATTGCCCATAGCGTTAGGTGCATTAGTCAGAGGGAAAATGGGTCTGGGTGGGTTACTCTTCGGAGGGTCGGTGTGGACTGGTTGGGCCAAAAGGCATGTTTGCACACTGCAGGGAATCTAATCAGTCCCTGACACAGATCCTCTGTTAATTCCTTTGGGACTTCAGGCAAGTCCTCTTCCTTTTCTGCTGCAAATCTTGAGGTAAAGTATTTATTTAACATGGCTGTCATTTCCCCATTGTCACTTTCAGTCTTTAACGGCCAACATTGCTCCTGACCTCCCAGTTTCGCTTTTATGGAACTGTAACATTTCTCCTTATTGATTTTGTTATCCCTTACATGTTTCCTTTCAGAATCCCTTATGGTAGCTCTTAGAAGCTGATATGAGGCCCTTTTGTATCCTTCCCATTCAGCGGAATCTGTCCTTTTTTTTGGGCTTTTCTGTAAGCCTTTTTTAAACATTTTATTCTTTCCCTTATCTCTTTAATTGACCATTGTTGTTTGTTCGCTTTTCCCTCTCAGGTATAAACTGGCTTTGTTTTGTGCTGAATGTTCCTTTAAGTATTCCCCACTGTTCTTCAGTTGTTTTACCCATGAGCAGATTTTCCCAGTTTACTGTGGACTGTCTCTGTCGCATCTCGTTAAAATCAGCCCTTACCTTAATCTCAAATTCTAGCAGCTGATTCATGCTTTTTACTTTCAAATGCGACACTGAACTAGATCATGTTATGATCACTATTTGATAAATGTTCATGCACAAATAGTTACAAACTAAATCTGGCTCATTATTCATTACTAATTCCAATATTGCTTGTCCCCTTGTTGTATCCAGGACCTATTGCTGTTGGAAACTATTCTGGACACACAGCAGCAATTCACTACCTTTCTGACAGAGGGCTTGTCTGTCTCCCAATCTAAGTTAAAGTTAAACTTCCCCATTAATAATACACTGGCTTTGCTACACACTTGTCTAATTCCTCCATTTATATAATCCAGCACCTCAGAGCTGCTGTCAGGGGGGTCTGTATCCAACATCTATTACAGTTTTCGATCCTTTCCTGCTCCTCAGTCCCACTGAATGTTTTCTCCTCATTATGACCTCCCTCACCATTGAAGCCATTTTTTCCCTCATCAATGAAGCTGCTCCACCTCTTCTGCCATTTCCCTATATCCATCCTGTGAACCTTCTAACCCGATAGATATCGTTCCCAATCTGAATGATTCTGCAACTATGGCTCAGTAATTGATCCGATACCACAATCTTAAATTTGAATTTGTGCCTGCAGATTATTGTATTTATTCCTTACGCTCCGTGCATTCGGATATAGAACTCGTATTTGGTCCATTCACTGGAATCTGTTCCTCAGCACTGATGCTGTATTCACCTCTTTCTTATTTCTCTCCATCTGTCTAATCAATATCCTTCTGATAGCTTTCCTGATATTGTCCAAATAGGGCCTTTTGCCGATTTTTGTTGATGTTGTTGGTCCCAACACAGACAACAACAACTGGATCCTCAACCCCCCCCCCCCCCCCACCCCCAGGTCTGTTATACTTAAAAGCCGGCTCGAGATGCCCTTACCTTGAAACCAGGCAGGAAACACACCATGTGGGGCTCTCAATCCTGCTCACAAAGGATGCTATCAGTTCCCCTCATTATCAAGACCCCTCTTTTCTTTATGCTCCCCCAATCTGAGTGGTCTCCTGGACCATGGTGCAGTGGTTTCCTTCATTCATTCATAGGAAATGGACATCTCTGGCCAAGCCAGCAATGACTGCCCTTAGGAGTCATCGAATTATAGAATCCATACAGTGTGAAACAGGCCATTCAGACCAATGAGTCCACACCAACATTCTGAAGAGCATCCCACCCAGACTTGTCTCCCTACCTTATCCCTGTAAATCTGCATCTCCCATGGCTAATGCACCTAACCTACACATCCCTACATTTTCCCCAGTTTAGACATTATAATTTCTGCCCTATCTTTATCTTTTTATATAATGACTTTGAAACTTACAGAGTTATGGTCACTATCACCAAAATCCTCAAACTACATTTGCCCATTCTCCCGACAATCCTTTTCCTCATTGACACAGGGAGCAAGTACCTCATTCCTGTTGGACAAGGAGCTGAGGCACCTGTAAGGCTAAATCCAGGCTGCATCGGCCTGTTCACTTTTGGTCACACCCTCCTGTCCCTGACCACTGGCCATAATTTGAAGTATTTAACCTACAAGGTGTGACTGTCTCCCCAAACACAGTGTCCAGGTAACTCTCCCCCTCCCTGATGTGTCGCAGTGTTTGAAGCTCAGATTCCAGCTCATCAACTCGGAGCTGGAGTGTCTTGAGCAACCAACACTTGCTGTAGATGTGGTCACTCTGAGCTACAATGGGCTCCACCACCTTCCCCATTGTGCAATTACTACACATCGCCCGGCCCTGTATGTGGAAATTATTTGAGGAGATTTTAATTTATATTTTAAAATTTGCTGCTGGTCTTTAGTTTTTAATCTGTAAAATATTTCCGTCAAGGAGACAGAGAAGATGCCAGCACAGGAGGAGGCTGTTCAGCTCCTCGTGTCAGTGCTAGCTGTTTACGAGCCTCAATTACAATGAACATCTCCATTGAATGTCTGTTGTCAGGAAGTGATTGAGTCTGTTTTTAGAGGCAGAATAACGGACAAATATGAACTGGTCCGAGAGAGACAGCCTGGATTGACAAAGGTTCAGACATCTTTAAATAACCGGATTACACTTTGTTAGGAGCTCATTAGTTTGGGATATAAGGGAATGTCGATGGCTATTGTCTATCGGGACTTCCAAAAAACATTTAAGTATGTTCCACAAAAGAAGCATTGGTTCAGATCTTACACTCCACAACCATCTGATGAAGGAGCAGTGCTCCAAACGCTAATGCTTCCAAACAAACCTGTTGCATTAGAACCTGGTGTTGTGTGATTTTTAACATTTACATAACAGTCCAACACCGGCATCTCCAAATCATGGAATTGGATGGAATTTGAGAAATGCATTTACCTTGGGTCAGGAATGGGTCTGTCTAGGAGACAGAGAGGAAGGATAATGTGCGTGTGTTCCAATGAGACAGATGTGAGTAGTGGTATTCCCAGGGATCTGTGCTGGGACCTCAGCTTTTCACGATATTTCTCAATGATTTGGATGAAGAAACAGAGAGCCATATATCCAAGATTATTGATCACACTGAGTGAGGCAGCTTGGAGGAGGTCACAGAGATAGGGAGGGTGGAAGAACAGGGAGCAGATTGAGAACAAGGATGAGAATTTAAAAATCGAGGTGTTGCTGGACCAGGAGCTTATGTCAGTCAGTGAGGATTGTGGTGGTCATGGTGGGGTGGGGAGGTTTGGGCAGGGGTATGGGGTGGACTTGGTGTGAGTTTGAAAACAGACAGCAGAGTTTGGGATGAGCTGATGTTTACGGAAGTCAGTGGCTGTGATGTGGGCCTGGATATCATTGGAATGGTCACAAAAACATGGTTGAGATTTTCAGTGGCTGATAATTGTGATGTGGAGGATTTGGGCCTCAAATCAGCCCCAAAGATGAGGCCAAAGTTGTAAAGAGTCTGGTTGAGCAGCAGACAGTGCTCAGGGAGAGGGATGGAGCTTGTACCAGGAGCTGAAGAGGATGGCTTTGATCTTCCCAATGTGTTTCCCAGTGAGCCTGGCTCCTCAGTCCTGACTGCTCTTAGCTGCTGTGATTGTCACTGATTGAACACTTATTATTAGAGATTCTGACCACAGCAGAAAGCCCCAGTGTAAAAAATAAATGCAAAGACTGTCAGAGCACAAGGTTGAAACTTCATCAAGAGAGGAAGTGAAAGAAAGAGCTTGGAGCAGCTGGGTGTTTGTTACTGAGATGGGAGAAAACTGTAAACTGTCTGCACTCCCTGGAATCTGACAGCACAGGAGGAGGCCATTCAGCCCATCATGCCTTTGAATGACCCAGTGAATCCCACTGCTCCCCTCTCTCTCCCCATAACCCAGCAAATCTTTCCTTTACAGCTCAATCTCCAATTCCCTCTTATAGACCTCATGTCCACAGAGTGAGACTGCCCTGAACCTGGGCTTCAAATTGGCATCTCATTCATTCATTGGGAGACAAACTGCCTGGGCTGGGAAATGGAGTTCAGGATCCTGAACATTCCCTCTCCCCTCCTGAGGGACACTTCATTTGGTTTTGCATATTCACTTGTGGGAAGTGGGCTTCACCGGCTGGGCCAACATTTTTTACCCTGTCCCTAGTTGCCCTGGAGTAGATGGTGGGAAGCTGCCATCTTGAATTGTTATCGTCCACAAGCTGTAAGTTGACCCACAATGCCAGCATTTTAACCCAGCAAGGCTGAGGGATCAGCGACGTATTTCCAAGTCCGGATGCTAAGCTTTTTCAAGGGGAACTTGCAGCTCACAGTGTTCCCATGTATCTGCTGCTCTTGTTCTAAATGGAAGTGAACGTGGGTTTGGAGGGAAACCAAAAGAACTGCAGATGCTGTAAATCTGAGACAAAAATAGAAAGTGCTGGAAAAGCTCAGCAGGTCTGGCAGCATCTGTGAAGAGAAATCAGAGTTAATATTTCATGCTCAACCCGAAATGTTAATTCTGATTTCTCTCCAAGATGCTGCCAGACCTGCTGAGCTTTTCCTGCAATTTCTATTTTTGTCCATGGGTTTGGAAGGTGCTATCTGAAGATCGGTGATGAATTTCTGCAGTGCATCTTATCGATAATACACACTGCTGCTATGGAGCGTCAGTGACGGTGAGTTTGGATGCTTTGAGAATGCGATGCCAATCAAGGAGTTTGCTTTGCTCTGGATGGTATCAAGCTTTTTGAGTGGATAAGAAAGACATAGGATACAATCGACATAGATAGGAAAGGTTTCAAGGGATATGTGTGAAATGCAGGCAAATAAGATGAGTTCACTTCAGAAAACCTGGTCAGCATGTAGAAGTTTGGCTTAAGGGTTTGTTCCTGTGCTGTATGACTCTGTGAATGTTGTTGGAGCTGCACCTGTCCAGGCAAGTGGGGAGTATTTGCTCACACTCCTGACTTGGTTGACAGGCTTTGGGGGATCAGGAGTTGAATTACTGGATGCAGTATTCCTAGCCTCTAACTTGCTCTTGTAACCACTGTGTTTCTTTGGTGAATCCAGTTGTGTTTCTGGTCAATGGCACCTCAAGAATGTTGATCGTGGGGATTCAGTGATGGTAATAGCATTGATTGTCAAGGGGCGATGTTAAGTTTGTCTCTTATTGGTGATGGTGATTGGCTGGCATTTGCATGGCACCAATGGGAAATGTCACTTCTCAGACAAAACCTGGATATTGTCCAGATATTGTTGCATTTGCACGTGGACTGCTTCAGTATCTGAGGAGTTGAGAAGAGTGCTGAGCATTATGCAATCTTTGGCAATCATCCCCATTTACGAGTTTGCCTTGAGTTGCAATATCTGTTTGGAGTCTGTCCTATTTAGTACGGTGATAGTACCACACAACACAATGGAGGGGATTCTCAATGTGAAGGTCAGACTTTGTTTCCACAAGGACTGTGTGATGGTCACTCTTACCAACACTGTCAAGGACAGATGCATCTACAGCCACAAGATTGGTGAGGATGGGGTCAAGCATCTTTTTCCATCTTTTGGTTCCAGCTGCAGAGCCAGTCCCTCAGCTACACCCATGAGGAACCAACCAGCTCGATCAGTAATGCTGCTGCCGAGCCACTCTCAGTGGTGGACATTGAAACCCCCCACCCAGAGTACACTCTCTGCTGTCATCACCCTCAGTGCTTCCTCCAAATGTTGTTCAACACCCAGGAGAGACTGATTCATCAGCCGAGGGAGCAAGATATCTTGTAATCACCAGGAGGTTTCCTCGCCCATGTTTAACCTGGTGTCATGAGGTCCAGAGCCAGCTTTGAGATTTCCCAGGGTAACTCCCTTCTGGCTTAAGACCACTGTGTCATCAGCTCTGCTGGGTCTGCCTTTCTGGTGGGACAGGACACATGCAGGGACAGTGATGGTGGTGTCTGGGACATTGTCTGTATGGTTCTGTGAGTATGACAGTGTCAGGCTGTTGCTTGACTAGTCTGTGAGACAGCTCTCCTGAATTTGGCACTAACTCCCAAATGTCAGTAAGGAGGACAGAGCAGGGTAGACAGGACTGTTTCTGTCATTGTCTTTTCGGTGTCTAGATCGATGCCTGTGGTCCGTCCGGTCTCATTTCTTTGTTGAAACATTGTCACAATTGATAAAACTGAGAGCCTTGCTCGGCCATTTCAGAGGGCACTAGAGAGTCAACCACATTGCTAGAGGACAGTGCCGTGTACCCCGGCAGTACATTCCCACCTCCCCCACTTCCCCATTCTGTATATGGAAGGCGGAAGCCTGCCAGCAGGATATTCAACCGCAGGAGCTATCACAGCCCGTGTGCAATTCTGTCCCCACATTAAATCCACACAAATCTTGAATTCACATAACTCCTTCAATGTCCAAACATTCCAAGAATGTTCACAAAGTTGCAGTAAGAGGGATGGGGGAGGGGGTGGAGGAACATAAGAACTAGGAGCAGGAGCAGGCAATTCAGCCCCTAGAGCCCACTCCACCATTTAATACAATCATGGCTGATCCCATCTCAGACTCAACTCCACTTTCCTGCCCACTCTCCATCATCCTTTAACCCATTACCCATTAAATATCTGTCCATCTCCTCCTTGGTGTGAGACAGGGAAGGGACCACTCCATTTCAGAAAAGACTGACCATGGAAGGGGAAGGAGAGGGGAAGGGATTGGAACATGTTGTGAATGGACAGGATGGGTCAGTGGGTCAGAGCTTGTCCTGTGCCTCCAACTCACGCTGATGGCCTGAGGATCTCCTCTCTCTGCTAGGCCTTCATGGAATGAGCTTTGTGTCCAAATCAGTCCCCAGTGAGAATAGGCCAACAGCACAGAACAGCACAGAACTGCCCTTCATTTGACCAGAATCTGTGCATCTTCCTGAGAGAGGCCAAACCCTGGTCAACGTGGAAATAGGGCCTTACTCCAGGGGAAGACAGGGGTCAAGGGTTAACATCCATTAGTGGGGCAGAGCAGAGGGAGATTTATCCTGCATTCAACTGTCACCACCCAGGACACTGTCAGAAAGAGAGAGCAGTGAGGCAGAGAGAGATGGAGGGAAAAATAGTGAGTGTGGGCGTGCGTGTGTGTGTGAGTGAGAGAGAGAGAAAGAAAGAAAGAAAGTGAGAGAGAGAGATAGAGGGACGAGCATCTGATACGGTGTAAGATATGTGAGGGGACCGAGAGAGTTAGAGGGAGGTAGAAATGGTGAGGCTGAGGGATAGAGAGTGAAACAAGATGTGAGACAGTGTGACTGAGAGGGATGGAGAGAGAGAAAGAGACAAGAGAGAGAGAGAGAGAGAGAGACAGGATGGGTGTGAGACAAAGCATGAAGAGAGTTGAGAGGGAGGGTAGAGTTGAGTGTGAGAGAGAGAGATGAGTATGGGTAGATTTATAATGACAGAGAGAGAGAGGGAGAGAGACTGTAAATTGGGAGGTCGAGAGGGAAGGAGAGAGAAAGAGGGAGGAATAGAGAGTGACAGATAACAATTGGAGGCTTTTAATTGAAGTGAGAGAGGGAGCGAGTAACAGAGACAGTGAGAGATGGAGAAACAGATGATAAGATGGAGTGAGAAAGCATCAGTGAGTTGGAGAGAGTGGCTATGAGACAGAGTGTGTGTGTGTGAGAGAGAGAGGGGAGAGAGAGAGAGAGAGAGAACATGAAAGAGATTAACAGTGGGAGAGAGAGGTAGAGGTAGAGAGAAAGAAATGGCAGATGTGAGTCAGAGAGAGAGAGGGACAGGTCCTGGTCACCACACTCTGGGAAGAATGTGATTGTACCTGAGAGGGTACAGGGAGATTTCCCAGGATGCTGCCTGAATGTGAGCTTTGAGCAGTGAAGGCTTAACAGGGACCTGATAGAGAGGGATAAGATTATTCAGAACAGTGACAGGGTAGGTAGGATGGCACTTTTTACATGAGTAAAAGACTTAAAAACCTGGTACAGAGATTGAAGGTAACACAGACATGGACACGTAGAAACTTGGAGCAGCAGTAGGCCATTCGGCCCTTTGAGTCTGCTCTGTCATTCAGTATGATCATGGCTGTATCAATTTTTGAATGTCATAATTTCTTCGAGGGTCAGTGTGGGCTTGTCGGGCCAAATGGCCTGTTTCCACACTGTAGGCATTCTATGATCTATGGCTGATCCTCTCTCTCAAAGCCATATTCCTGCCTTCTCCCCATTCTCTTCAAGTTGTTAAAATGCAAAACAATTATCTCTCTTGTTTTCTTGAATATATTCAGTTCCTTGTCCTCCACAGCCTTCAGTGGTAGCGAATTCCACAGGTTGACCACCCTCTGAGTGAAGAAATGTTTCCTCATCTCAGTCCTAAATGGTCTACCCTGTATCCCCCTGAGCCTGTGTCCCCTGGTTCCAGACTCCCCAACCAGGGGAAACCTCCTCCCTGCCCAGCCCTGTTACAATTTTATATGTTTCAATCAGATCCCCTCTCATCGTTCTGAACACGAGTGAGTCCATGGCCAGGCGAGTTGGAGAGTGAGAGGAGAGTTGAGAAGAAATGTTTTCACCCAGAGGGTGGTGGGAGTCTGGAACTCACTGCCTGAAAGGCTGGTTGAGTCACAAACTCTCGTGACATTGGAGCAGTGTTTAGATATTCCCTTGTGTTGCTGTAGCCTCCAGGGTAACGGGCCAAGAGCTGGAGGATGGGATTAGTGTCATCAGACCGCTGTTTACCAGCACAGACACAATGGGCCAAATGGCCTCATTCAATGTTGTTCACATCAATGACTCTGAGACAGAGAGAGAGAGAGAGAGAGAGAGAGAAGAGGAAGTGTGTGGGGCTGACGTGGCTCTCTCTGCCTGATGCCATTTACATACTGAGGAACACCCAGTCAGACTCTCACAGGCTGCAGCTTTATAAAGCAGAGCCCAGAGAAGGGAGAGTTTATCAGGAACCAGGCACAGGGACAGGAGCACACACCATGATTTCACACATCCAGCTGATCTGGCCCCTGGCATTCTGTGTCGCAGGTACAAATCTCTCTCCTTCCACCTTGAATCTTTCGCTGCTCTCCATTTCACTCCAATTCCACTGACTTGTGATTGAAGGGAAAATGCTGAAACCAGAGGAATGCTCAGTGTCTCCAACAATCTCTCATTTGACAGGCTCTTTGTGTGACAGTTCTGACTTCACTGTGTTTCTCTCTGACCCCTCAGGTATCAGTGGGGACATCACCATGACCCAGTCTCCCCCGGTGCTGTCAGTGGGACTGGGCCAGACCGCAACCATCACCTGTAAGGCCAGTCAAAGCATTAGCAGCAACCTTGCTTGGTACCAGCAGCGAGAAGGTCAGAAACCCTCTCTCCTGATCTACAATGCAGCAACTCGATTCACAGGAGTCTCCGATCGATTCACCGGCAGTGGATCAGGGACCAGTTTCACCCTGACAATCAGCAACGTTCAGAATGAGGATGTCGCTGACTATTACTGTCAGCAGTATAGCAGCTACCCTCGACACAGTGATACAGAGCCATACAAAAACCTCAACACGCACAACACCACCTCCTGGACTGACACATCGCACAGTCACATAAAATGTATAATAATGAACACACAGTCTCACTGCCTGAAGTGATATATCCAGTTAGATCTGAATGAAACTGATCAAATTACCCCAAACTGGGATTTCCACTGTCCACGGCACACTCCAGTCCCTGTGGTGTCTCAACGCTCACTGAAGGCCTCTAGTTTCCCTCTTACACTCCATGGCCACATGTGAAGAGCTGCCTCAAGATTTAACATCGAAAAATAAATTTCACAAACCTCCCGAGCCCAGCTGGAAACAACCCAGAGAGACAGAGAGAGAAAGACACATGAATGAGGGAGAGACAGAGAGGGGCAGGGAGAGGGTGAGAGTGAGCGATAGACACACAGAGACAGAGAGAGGTTGACAGTGATAAGAGGGAAGCAGAGAGCTGAGGTTTTTGTACAGCCTCTGCACTGGGAGCTCTCACTGTGTCTTACGTTCGGTAAAGGAACCAAGCTCAGACTGAGTAAGTAAACCTCAATCCTCTGTTATTAACCCTGTCAATACTGAAACACACTTTCTAAAATACAGTTGCTGATTTGTTGAAGGTGTTAGTGGGAAGCTGCAGTGAATGAAATGGTTGATTGAGGAGCACTGTGTCTAACAGGGTGTCCAGCTGTATTTCTTTACTTTCATGCCCTCTTTAAAAAAAGCAAGATATAAGTCAGTAAGTTTTACTCACCGTGTGGAGGAGCTCTGCCCATTTGCAGCCTGTGGTCCCATTCCTGCAGCATGGAGTGAAATCAGTGAGTAGCCTCCTGCCAGTCTCAGTGTGACGGACTCGGGCAGAGTTTGATGTGAGCTCTGGCTCCCTGTCCCAGTCTCTGATCTCACTGACCTCAGCAGCAGCAGCAGCAGCAGCAGCAGCAGCAGCACAGTGAGACACCGAGCTCCCACCTCCCCCAGCTTTAACTCTGCTCAATCACACAATCACAGAATTGTTACAGTGCACAAGGAGGCCATTCCGTCCATCCTGTCTGGACTAGCTCTCCGAATGAGCAATTCACTGAGTGTCATTCTCCTGCCTTCTCCCTGTCACCCTGCACATTGTTCCTTTTCAGATAACAGTCTCATTCCCTTCGGAATGTTTCAATTGAAGCTGCCTCCACCACACTCTCAGGCAGTGCATTCCACACCTTAACCACCCACTGGCTGAAAATGTTTTCCCTCATCTCACTTTTCTTACTTTTCCAATTACTTTCAATCTGTGGCCTCTCGGTCTCAATCCTTTCACAAGTGGAATCATTTTCTCCCAATTTACTCTGTTCCAGGCCCCTCCTGATTTTGAATTTCTGGAACAATTCTCCTCGCTGCCTTCTCCAAAGACTTGAAGGTGCCGGTGTTGGACTGGGGTGGACAAAGTTAAAAATCACACAACACCAGGTTATAGTCCAACAGGGGGTTTATTTGGAAGCACAGCTTTCGGAGCATCCCTCCTTCATCAAATGATTGTCAGCGGCGCTCCAAAAGCTAGTGCTTCCACATTAACCTGTTGGACTATAACCTGATGTTGTGTGATCTGTAACTTTCTCCAAAGAAGACAGTCCCAAATTCTCCAATCTATCTTCAGAACTGATATTCCTCATCCCTGGAATGATCTTTGTGCATATGTTTGCCAGCTCTACAAAACATTCACCTCCTTCCTGCATTATTCACATTATTTATGTCCCTCATGATTTTATAAACCTCTGTAAGGTCACTCCTCAGCCTCCGGCACTTCAGGGTAAAAGATCTCAGCTTTTCCAGCCACTAATGGTCACAGAGTCAGACAGCGTGGAAACAGATCTTTCAGTCTAACTCCTCCATGCTAACTAGATATCCAAAACTGACCTCATCCCATTTGCCAGCATTTAGCCCACATCCCTCTAAACCCTTCCTATTCATGTACCCATCCAAACATCTTTTAAATGTTATAATTGTATCCGTCTCCAGCACTTTCTCTGACAGCTCGATCCGTACACGCACCACCCTCTGTGTGACAAGTTACCCCTCAGGTCCCTTTTGGATCTTTTGCCTCTCATCTTAAACCTATACCCTCTAGTTTTGGATTCCCTTTCCCAAGGCAAAGACCTGGGATATACACCCTGTCCATGCCTGTCAAGATTTTATAAACATCTATAAGGCCACCCCTCAGTCTCCGATCCTGCAGGAAAAATAACCTCTTCCGACAGTTCAAACCCTCCAGTTCCAGGCAACATCCATGTAAATCTTTTCTGCAGAATTTTAAGTTTAACAGCATCCTTCCTATCACAGGATGATCAGAATTGTCCACGTTATTCCCAAAATAGCCTCACCAATTTCCTGTACAGCTGCAAATGATGTCCCAACTCTGATACTTAGTGCAGTGACCAATAAAGGCAAGTGTACCCAACACCTTCTTCATCTCCCTGTCTCCCTGTGACTTCACTGTCAAGGAATAATGCCCCTGCCCCTGCCCCTGCTCCTGCCCCTGCCCCTGCCCCTGCCCCTGCCCCTGCCCCTGCTCCTGCCCCTGCCCTGCCCCTGCCCCTGCCCCTGCCCCTGCACCTGCCCCTGCATCTGCCCCTGCCCCTGCCCCTGCCCCTGCACCCTGCACCGGCCCCTGCCCCTGCACCCTGAGGTCACTTTGTTGAGCAACACTCCACAGGGCCCCACCATTAACAGTATAAGTCCTGCCCTGGTTTGATTTTCCAAAATGCAACATCTCACATTTATCTAAATTGAACTCCATTTGTCACACGTTTAGATCAGAGTGGTGCTGGAAAAGCACAGCAGGTCAGGCAACATCCAAGGAGCAGGAAAATCGACGTTTCGGGCAAAAGCCCTTCATCAGGATTCCTCTAGCCGAAAAGTCGATTTTTCTGCTCCTCGGATGCTGCCTGACATGCTGTGCTTTTCCAGCACCACTCTGATCTAAACTCTGGTTTCCAGCATCTGCAGTCTGCACTTTTGTCCATTTGCCACACTTCTGCCCATTTCCCCAAATGATCAAGGTCCCACTGTACTCTCAGATAAGCTTCTTCACTATCCACTGTACCACCAATTTTGGTGTCATTTACAAACTCGCCATAATTCCTATATTCACATCCAAATCATTTATTTAAATGATGAAAAGCCATGGACCCAGCACCAATCCTTGTGGCACACAGCTGACATCTGATCTCCAGTCTGAAAAGCAACCACTTACCACCACTCTCTGTCTCCTATCTTGAAGTCATTTTTTTTTACCCAAATGGCTAGCTCCCCCTGGATCCCATGTGGCCTAATCTTACTAATCAGTCTATCATGTGGAACCTTGTCAAATGCTTTGCTGAAGTCTATATAGACAGTGTGTACTGTTCTGCCTACATCAATCTTCTCTTCAAACAATCTCAATCACGTTAGTGAGACATGATTACCATGCACAAAACTGCATTGATTGTCCAAATGCATGTAAATCCTGTCCCTCAGAATTCACTCCAATAACTTACCCAGCAATGACATCAGGCTCACTGGTTTATATTTCCCTGGCTTTTCCTTACAGCCTTTCTTAAATAATGGCTAACATTAGCCAACCTCTCTGGTTCTCCAGAACCTCACTCATGGCTGTCAATCAGAAACATACCTCAGCAAGGGATCCAGCCATCTCTTTCCTAGCTTTCCACAATGTCCTGGGATACACCTGATCAGGTCCTGGAGATTTATCTACCGTCTTGCACTTTAAGAAATCTTCTTCTATAATGTGGACTTGTGTCAAGACATTACTATTTATTTCCCAAGTTCCCAAATTTCCATGTCTTTCTCCATGATAAATACTGACCTGGAATATTCATTTAAGACCTAAACCATTTCCTGTGGATCCACCCAGAGGTACATTGTTCATCTTCATGGGGCCCTATTCTCTCTCTAGTTACTCTTTTGCCCTTTTCTTATTTACCATAATTCTACCACTTTTGCCCTTGAGTAAGTTCAGGAATTGTTTGCCCTCCTTCAAATGTATCTCGAATATACCTGGTCCACATCCTCTACTATTCTTTTCAGGACTTTCCTGCCAACCTTTGATCCAACTTTATTCAGATCTGAGACATCCATATCTTATAGAAGCTGGCATTTTCCCCAGTGAAGATGTTTGACCCTGAAAAGGCCTTTGTTCTTTTCTACCGTCACCCTCAACTTTGTGATACAATGATCACTCTTCCTTAAGTGTCCTCTCACTGACACGTGATCCACTTGGGCCTCCTCATTTCCAAGATCCAGATCTAGCAGAGCCTCCTTTCTCATTGGACTGGAAACATGCAGCTGGAGAAAATTCACATGAACACACTCTCACGACTCTGGCCCCTCTGTCCTTCACACTGCTACTACCCCAGTCTATATTCAGAAATTAAAGAAATTCCACCCCCCCCCCCCCAACCCCATTTGTAATGACTATTATATTTGCAGGTCACTGTAAATTCCTTGCAAATGTATTCCTCTAAATCCTTCCCATTGGGTGGTGACTTATTGACTGCACTGATGATTCTGTGGACCTTGGTGTTCCTCTCTGACAGTCCCTCCTGACTCCCACAGCTCTGCCAAGTTAGTTTAAACCCTCTCCAACAGCACGAGTAGATCACCTCAAAGGAGCTCAGTGCCAGCTCTGTTCAGGAGCAACGCTGTCTGGTCTATCCAGGTCCCATTACCCCAGACCCAGTCCCAATGTCACAAGAATCTAAAACCCTCCCTCCTGGATCCTCTTCCAGCCCCACAGTCACTTGTGTTATCCTCCTGCTCCTCTTGTCACTTGCCTGGGGCACTGGGAGTAACCTGAAGATTCCTACTTTTGAGTTCCTGATGTTATTTCCCTTCTGAGCTCCCTAAATTCTGACTGCAGGACTACATCCCTTTTCTCCCTCTGTCACTGGGACCGATGTGGACCACGACTGCTGCCTGTTCCCCCTCTCCCCTCAGGGTGCTCTGCAGTCGCTCAGTGACATCCTTCACTCTGGCACCAGGGAGACAACACACCATCCTGGATTCCCATCTGCAGCTGCAGAAACACCTATCGATGCCCTCAGTCTCAAATCTCCTTTTACGATCACTCTTCCAGTCTTGCTAATACCACACCACCACCCCACCACCCCTCACCCCCCCTCCCCCCCCCCCCCCCCCCACCCCCACCACCGCCCCGGCAACCCCCCATTATAGCTGAGTCACCAGTGATGCCAGGGACTTGGCTCTGGCTGCACTCCCCAGATGAACCATCATTCTCATCAGGATTCTGAACTGTATCCTGGTTGGAGAGTGGGATGCCTGGGGACTCCTATACTAGCTGCCTGATCCTTTTGGACTGTCTGCTGCTCCCCCATTCCCTCTCTCCCTGCATACTCTGAGGCTGCAGAGTTACCACATCTAGAAACGTGCTCTCCACGGAGCTCTCAGCCTCACAGACGCTCCGCACTGACACCAGCTGCTGCTCAAGCTCCAAAACCCAGAGCTCTAACTGCTGTCACAGACTTCACTTCCTGTACTCATGGTATTCCAGGAGCTGGGAAACATTCTGAAATTCCCACATGGATGCACACTCTCTCCACTCTTTGTTTGTCTCTTGGCAAAGTTCTGATGACAAACAGCTCCAGCAGGGCTCACAGTCCAGTGGGTTCAGTGTTCCAGGGTTTTGGGGAAACTCTCCAGAAGTCTTTAAGAAATAGGAGCAGAAATCAGCCATTCAGCCCATTGAATCTGCTCTGCCATTTGATCTTGGCAGATATGCTTCTCACCCCCATTCTCCTGCCTACTCCACAGGAACGTTCGATCCCCTTCACAATCACGAACCTATCTATCTCTGTCTTAAATACACTTAGTGACTTGGCCTCCCCTGCCCTCTGTAACAATGAGTTCCACAGATTCACCACCTTCTGGCTGAAGAAATTCCTCCTCACCTCAGCTCAAAAGGGTCGGCCCTTCATTCTGAGGCTGTGCCTTGGTTCCCGAGTCTGTCCTGCATCCACTCTATCCAGGCCGATCAGTATTCTGCAAATTTCAATCAGATCCCTCCTCATTCTTCTAAACTCCATCGAGTACAGACCCAGTGTCCTCAACCACGCCTCATATGACAAGCCTTTCATCCCCAGGATCATTCTTGTAAACCCCTCCAATGCCAGCACATTGTTTCTTAGAATATGGGTCCCAAATCTGCTCACAATATTCCAAATGTGGTCTGACCAGAGCCTTACACAGCCTCAGCAGTACATCTCTGCTCTTGTATTCTGGCCCTATTGAAATGAATGCGAACATTTCATTTGCCTTCCCAAGCACAAACTGGACCTGCCTGTTAAACTGAAGGGAAACCTGAATGAGGTTTGTGCTTTAGATTTCCAAAAGCTTTCCTTATTTAGCAAACAGTCTTTGCATCTCTTCTTCCTCCCAAAGTGCATACCCTCACACTGTCACACATTGTATTCTATCTGCCACTTCTTTGCCCACTCTCCGAGCCTATCCAGGAGCTTTTACAGCCTTCCCACTTCCTCAACACTACCTGTCCCTCCACCTATCTCATGTCACGTGCAAACTTAGCAACAATGTCTTCACTTCCTTCATCCAGATTGTTAATGTATAACGTGAATAGTTATGGCCATAACATTGACAACTGCAGAACTCTACTAGTCACCAGCGGCCATTGTTCCTCATGCTCTGCTTTATGCCAACCTGCCAGTCTTCAATCCATGCCACTACATTGCCACTAATACTGTGGGCGCTTATCTTATGTCAAATGCCTTGTGGAAATCCAAAGAGATTACTTCCTCGGACTCTCCTTTGTCTGACTGGCTCATTGCCTCCTCAAAGAATTCTAACAGATTTGCCAGGCATGACGTCTCCTTGATGAAGCCATTGCACTTCCAATCCTCTGCAATTTCATCCTTAAATTGAAGTCTAAAACCTTACCAACAACTGAGTCCTGGCTAACTGGCCTACAATGTCCCACCTTCTACCTCCCTCCCTTCTGAAACAGGGGTGGTATGTGAGCCATTTTCCTGTCCCTTGCCCCCACCAAATCCGTCCCCATCTCACCTCCATACCCTGACTCCATTGATTACTGAAAGATCATCACCAATGCCTCCACAATCTCCTCAGTGATCTCCTTCAGAACACATGGGTGTAGTTCATCCAGTCTGGGTGCGTTATCCATATTCAGACCTTTCAGCTTCCCCAGTACCTCCTCCTTAGTGATGGCCACTACACTCCCCTCCGACCCCTGACAGTCTTGAATTACTGGGACACTGCTGGTGTTTTCCATGGTGCAGACTGAGGCAAAATATCTATTCAATTCCTCTGCTATTCCTTCATTTCCTGTTATTCTTTCTCCAGCCTCATTTTCCAGTGATCCATAGTCTATTTTTGACTCCCTCTTCCTTTTTATACACCTGATAAAACTCCTGCAATCTTCTTTTATATTACTGGCTAGATAACTCCCACATTTCACATTCTCCACCCTTAATGCTTTTTCAGTTATCCTCTGCAGGTTTTTAAAGGCTTCCTAATCCTCGGGCTTCCCACTATTCTCCACCACATTGAGTTACCTTTACTCAACTGAAATACTGTTCAATCTGATTGCAACTTCTCCCTCTCAAACTACAGGGGGAATTCTATCGTATTATGGTCACTTATCCACAGGGATACTTTCACCTTAAACTCACTAATCAAGTTAGCCTCAATACACATCACTGAATCCAGACCCGCCAGTTCCATAATGGCTCAACCACAAGCTGCTCCAAAATCATCGACATTCCATGAAATCCTTTCCTTGAGATACACTACCCAGCCCACCTATCCATTGAAGTCTGCCCTGACATTTTCTGTCTCCTAATTGATTTCCTTCCCCACACCCTGATTACTGCTTGGAGACCTGGACATAACTTGCATCAGATTCTTTATTTATTGCAGTTCCTCAGCTCTACCCACACAGATTCTACACCTTCTAACTCTACATCACTTCTTGCTATTGATTTAATTTCATTTCTCACTAACAAGGCAACTCTTCCCCCTCTGCCCATCTGCCCGTCCTTTTGATAGGACATGTAACCTTGGATATTTAGTTCCCAGCCCGAATTCCCTTTCAGCCATGTCCCTGTGATACCCACAACATCGTACCTGCCAGTTTCAATCTGCACTACCAGCCCATTGTGTATATTGTGTGCATTTAAGTACAACACCCTTAGTCCTGCATTGATTGCCCTCCTTCCCATCATTGTCCCCTTATCTGCTGTGCTTTATGTTCGATTCCTGATCCTTTCTGTACTCTCTGTCCTTTTACATCTTCTAGAAACTTGAATAACCTTTCCTGAGCCCTCCTCAACTTTAACTAGTTTAAATTCCTTGGAAACTCAATTTACCTGGAATTGTGACATCACTTTGTCAACCTTACTCAGAATGCTTTGTGCATTTAGATACAAACTCTTTAAGTTTGTTCTATTATTGATTTTCCCTGCACTTTTATGATCCCTTTGATATTCAAAAATTCCATCCCTTTCTTTTATTTTTTGGTAACAATCAATCCCATCACTAACCAGCAATCCTACCTTCTCCTTTACCTTCCATTTTCTCATTTTCCATCCAACTGAACCAAATTCCTTTCTCTTTGGGTTGAGTTCAGGCCAATATTTATCGTTGAGCCAACATCATTATTGGTCTTTGATCTCATTGCTTCTAGTGGGATCTTGCTGTGCAGAAACTGGCTGCCACGTTACTGACATTGCAACAGTGACTGCTTGTCAAACAAAACTGTCTGTAAATGTCTTTGGGAGAGCCTGATGTGTTAAGGGCTGGATTGAAATAAAATTAGAGTCAGAGGGATGGACAGCACAGAATCAGACCCTTTGGTCCAACTCGTCCATGCTGACCAGATATCCGAAATTAATCTAGTCCCACTTGCCAGCATTTGGCCCATATCCCTCTAACATCTTTCTATTTACATACCCATGCCTTTTAAATGTTGTAATTGTACCAGCCTTCACCACCTCCTCTGGCAGCTCATTCCATACATTTAACACCCTCTGATTGAAAACGTCCCTTAGGTCCCTTTTAAATCTTTCCCTGTCACCTTCAGCCTATGCCCTCCAGTTCTGGACTCCCCAACTCTGGAGAAAAAATCTTCTCTATTCACTCTATCTATGCCGCTCATGATTTTATAAACCTCTATACGATCACCCATCAACCTGCAATGATCCAGGGAAAACAGCCTCAGCCTATTCAGCCTCTCCTTTTCATGCAAACCCTCCAACCTTGGCATCATCCTTGTAAATCATTTTAAGATTCGCAACATTTTTCCTACAGCAAGGAGAACTGAATTGCACACAGTATTCCAAAAGTGCCCTAACCAATGTCCTGTACAGCCGCAACAGCTCCCAACTCCAATATCCAATGCACTGACAAGTAAAGGAAAGCAAACCAAATAACTTTGTCACTTCCAATGTACCTGCAACTTCATCTTCAAGGAACTATTCTTCATTTTTTGGAATAACTGAGAGTCTTTCAGTTGTGAAAGATGCCATTCCACGGCACTGTTGGATGAAGAGCAGGCAGTTCCCCCTGGTGTCCCTGGTCAATATTTATCCCCAGTCAAAATCACTCAGAATGTATTTCTCTGCTAATTATCACATGGTGTTTGGGATCTCGCTGGTCACAGTCTGCTGGAAAGATCCAGTGGGACATCCTGAGTTGGGGACAGGTGCTACACAAGTGCAAGTCTTTCTTGAAGGTTGGAGTCTCCTGATCTGGATCCTCATCAATTGTCTGCGCACTCTCACCTTCCAGGAGTCATGGGGTCATTAGGAGCAGTGACCCTGTCTGAACCTAGGACACTGAGACTCTTTGCAGCCTCACCCTTGACCTCAGCCCAATAGTGTGCAGCAAGGTTTGAAATATAATCTAGAATCTTCTACACAGACACCCCAACGTGATTCTTTCCTGACGTGTGTGGATCCGAGTCTTCTCCAATGTTCTTGGATAAAGTTCTCCTGATCTGTGGGTAATCGGAGGTTTGTTAAAGAGATACCACGCTCCATCCCACTTTCCAGCTCTTGCTCCATAGCTCTGGAAGTTTTGCTGTTTCAAGTGAACATCTAAGTGTTTTTTCAATGTGATGAGGGTTTCTGCCTCTCCCACGCTTTCAGACAGTGAGTCCCACATCCCACCAACCTTTGGGTGAAAACAAAGACCCTCAAACCCCCTCTAATCCTGCCCCAACTGATTTCAATCTCTCCCCATGGTTATTGCCCTCTGTGCTGGTGGAAATCAGTCCTTCCTACCCACTCTGTCCAGGCCCCTCATCATTTTACACACCACCATCAAATCTCCCCTCAGCCTCCTGTGTTCCAAAGAAAACAGTCCCAGCCAATCCAATCATTCCGCAAAGCTCAAAGTCCCCACTCCAGACAAACTCCTCCTCTGTCGCCATCTCTAATGGAATCACATCCTTCCTGTATGTGGTGACCAGAACCGTACACAGTTCTCTCACTGTGCTCTAACTGGGGTTTTATACAGTTCCAGAATAAACAAACACCTTGCTTTCACAGTCATCCAAAAATGAGATAAGGGAGGTGATGGTCTAATGGTGTTATTGCTGAGCTGTTAATCCAGAGATCCAGGTAATGTTCTGGGGACCAGGGTTAGAATCCAGCAGATGGTGGCATTCAAATTCAATCAAAACAACATCTGCAATTAAGAGACTAAT
>NW_026867442.1:0-21472 GCF_020745735.1 Hemiscyllium ocellatum | reverse complement strand
GATCCTGTTGAGTGGTTCCCTGAGCAGACTGTCAAAGCAATTTGGCAGAATGCCTCATCGCCAGAACTTTCCAACAAGCACCAAGACATGGCTTGGCTGGTGGTGAGAAGGGCTCTACCTGTTGAGATCGTTATGCACAGCCCGGACTCTCTGCTACACCGCACTCTGGCCCTCGAAGCGGCTGCGGGGGGGGACGAGACTGTCACACACCTCCTTCTGGAATGTGCCTATGCAGAGGAAGTCTGGAGAGGAATGCAGTGTATTTGTCGAGGTTCGTCCCGAGCAGCCCGTGACGCGGGACTCCGTGCTCTAACGGCCTGTTCCCCGGGAAGCACACCGAGACGAACATCAACTGCGCCTGGAGATCATCAACTCGGTGAAGGACGCTCTCTGGCGGTCCGAAACCTGTTGATCTTCAGCTGAAGGAGTTGACCCCGACTGAGTGTTGCAGACTGGTACATTCCAAGGCCCAAGACTACGTGTTGAGGGACGCGCTGAAGCTTGGGGCAGCTGCTGCCAAGGCGCGGTGGGGAAACCACCGTTTAACATCTGCCTGTCTAAAGAAAAGCAGGGGCCCATGCAGTCATTTGGGCTCTGCTGACACCTCAGCTCATATGAGTAGAAATGCACTGATCTGTATTAATAATGATAATTCGAGCTGTGTATGTAAATGTGGAAATATAATGGCATTACCTAATGTACATGTATCAAATTATTCTATGCATATTTTTATGAATAAAAGTATATTTTTGAAATTAAAAAAAAACCAGCTCTGCTGTGAGGGAAGGACACTGGAGCACACAAGGACATGGGAAATAGGAGTTGGAGGAAGACTCCAACGGCTGTCCATCCTTTCTTAAATACAGAGACCAAAATTGCATACAATACCCCAGATGCAGCCTCACTAATACCCTGTACAGTTTTAACAAGACTCTCTCCACTTTAAAATTCCAACCCCCAGCAATAAAGGTGAAAATTCCATTACCTTCTCAATTACTCGCTGTACCTGCACTAACTTTCAGTGTCCCGTGCACAATACTACCCAGATCACTCTGTACTGCACTTTGTTGGAATCTCTCACTATTTAAATAATAGTCAGCCTTTAGATTATTCTGGCCCAAGTTCATGGTCTCACACTTTTCTGATATTAAATTCCATCCACTGTGTATTAGTTTTGCATTTCCAGTTTGGTCTTCTCTTTGTGATTGACTGGCTCAATGCATCTGTCTGTAGCACGTCCCATTCCCATTTGTTTGTGAGCCTCACCCTTGATTGTCTGACCCTTTCCTGCTGGTTCCATTCAATGACAGGCAGGAGGCTGGAAGAACACAGCAAGTCAGGCAGCATCAGGCGGTGGAGAAGCTGATGTTTCAGGTGGAACCCTTCTTCAGGAATGGGAGTGGGTGTAGGGGAGCTGCAGATAAAGAGGTGGCGGGGGACAGGATGATGAAGTGGGGATAGGTGATGACAGGTGGAGGGTATGACCTGGTTGGTCAGTGGGAGGAATGAATCTGGTAGGTGTAAGGGAGTAGTGGAAGGGAGGGAGAGGTGCTGGGAAGGGAGTCAGGGGATGGGAAGGGAGGTTATTTGAAATTGGAGAACTCAATGTTGAGTCATCTGGGCTGTATGCTGCCAGAAGGAAGATGAGATGTTGTTCCTCCAATATGTGGTTTGGTTCATTGTGGCAATGGAGGACGCCAATGATGGTCATGTCAAAAATGGAGTGGGAAGGGGAATTAAAATGGGTGCTGACTGGTAGGACTGCTCAGCCCCTGTGGGTCCGGCTGAGATGTTCGGTGAAATGTTCCTCAGTTTACGTTTGCTCTTCCCGATGTAGAGAAGACCACATGGGGAACACCTGATGCAGTAATCTAGGTTGGAGGAGAAGCAGGTGAACCTCTGTCTTACCTGGAAGGACTGTTTGGGGCCTGGATGGAGGTGTGGGATTGGTGTACCAGCAGGCTTTGCATGTTTTCAGGTTGCAGGGAAGGTACCAAGGGGTTCGGGATGGTTGCAGTGCGAGTGGCACAGATCAAGAATTATCGAAGGGAATGGTCCTTGTGGAAGGCAGCCAGGGGTGGGAGAGGAAGATGTATTTGTTGGTGTTGTCTAGTTAGAGTTGATGGAAGTGTTTAAGAATGATGCGTTGGATTCAGAGATGGCTGGGGTGATAGGTGACAACAATAGGGATTCTGCCTTTATTGTATTTAGAGGGGGGTGGGTTTAGAGCAGTGGAACAGGAAATAGACCTGGTGCAGTGGATGGCAGAAGGAGGAAAAGCACATTGTTCGTAACAGTTGGACATCTGTGATCAGTGGAATATCTCCTCATCCGAGCAGATGGGGCAGAGGCAGAGGAATTGGGAGAATGAAATGGAGTTCTTACAGGATACTGGGTGAGAGGTGTAGTCCAGTTAGATATAGGAGTCTGTGGGTTTGTAGTAAATGTCTGTCTGTAGATTATCACCAGAATTGGAAATGGAGAGGTCAAAAAAGGGGAGGGAGGTGTCCGAGATGGACCAAGGGAATTTGAGGACGGGGTGGAAGTTGTGGGCAAAGCCGATGAACTGCTCCAGTTCAGCCTGGGTGCAGGTCACTGCACTGATGCAGTCATTGATGTAATGGCGGAAGAGTTGGGGCACAGTGCCTGCGTAGATACTGAAGAGGGACTGTACAACATAGTCGATAAAGAAGCAAGCGTAGCTGGGGCCCATCTGGGTGCCCATGGCCACTCTCTGGATTTGGAGGAAATGGGAGGAGTTAAAGTAAACGTTGTTGAGGGTGAGGACTAGTTCAGCAAGTTGGAGTGGGAATTGGTGGAGGGGACTGGATAGGTCTGTTGCAGAGGAAAAGGTGGAGGGTCTGGAGGCCATCCTTATTGGGTATGGACATATATAAGGACTGCACATCCATAGTGGAGATAAAGTGCTCAGGGCTGGGGATCTGGACGTTACTGAAGAGATGGAGGGTGTGGTTGGTGTAGCGGATGTAGGTGGGAAGTGCCTGAAACAAGGAGGAGAGTTGAGGTAGGATGAGAGGAGTTCGGTAGAGCAGGAGCATGCTGAGACAATGGGTCAGCTGGGGTAGTTGGACTTGTGGATCTTGAGGAGCAGATAGAACTGGGCCTTGTGGGGCTGGGGACTATGAGATTGGAGGCAATGGAGGGGAGATCACTGGAGGCAATGGGGCACTGATAGTGCAAGTGATTTTGGCCTGATGGGTCACCGCGGGGTCATGGGCAAGGGAAAAGTAGGGCATAGTGTTGGAGAATTGGCGTTCGCCCTATGTGACATTTAGGTCTGTTCTCCAGACTAACACCACCCCACCTTTGTCAGTGGGCTTGATAGTGAACCAGGGGTTGGTGCAGAGAAAGTGGAGTCCTCAATCAGAGTAGGGTTGGTTGGAGAGGGTGACGGGGTTGCGGGAGGACATGGAGAAAATGAGGCTGCTAATGTCACCTCAGTGGTCAGCACTGAAGAGGTCTAGGATGTGTACACAGCTGGTGGTGGGGGATTGGGGGGGTGACCAAGTGAAGGAGGAATGTTGGAGGTGGGACGAGGGGTCCTCAGAGGGAGGTTGGGAGTTTTTGTTAAAGAAAAAGACACGGAGGTAGAGGCAGCGGAAGAAGAGCTCCGCTCGTGGCGGGTGCGCGTTTTGTTGAGGTGGGGTCGGGCGGGACGACTGTGAGCCTTTTCCTGAGGACAGACGTTTTAGCCTCAGAGAGCTCGAGGTCAGGGGAGGGATCCCCGGTGGAGGGCTCTCTAAGTGGGAGTCCTCCCCATTTCTCTCGGGATCTGGGGTGGAGGGTGCTGCATGCAGCAGTCCCCTGCAACCGCAGATTGCGGTGGTTCACAGACTCCCAGCACAACTGCTTGTTCTGTGGTGCTGTGGAGTCCATGGACCACGTATATATTGGGTGTGGGCGTTTGCACTTCCTTCTTGATTTTCTTAAAAACCTCCTCCTCTGTTTTTGGTTGCACTTCAGTCCCACGCTCCTGATCTTCGGGCACCTGGTACGGAGGAGAGAGGGCATGTCTGAAGACCTGCGCGTGGGTCTGCTCCTGGGCCTGGCCAAACTGGCCATAAACAGATCCAGGCAGCGGGCCGTGGAGGGGGACGTGAGGGCCGACTGCCTGCTCCTCTTCCCTGGTTACGTTAGAACCCGGGTGTCCTTGGAGAGGGAGCACGCGGTGTCCACCAACACCCTGGAGTTGTTCAAGGAGAGGGGGGCGCCGCAGGGAGTGGAGGGCATTATATCCCCCTCCAACTCTATTTTGATTTAATCCCTGCGCTCCCCTTCACTGTTTGATCACACAGCATTGCCCTTTGATGTGAAGGGCACTGCTTGTCACAGGCCACTCGGGTGTTTCCTTTCTTCCTGATGGTGGAAACTGAATCAAGTTTCGGACACCTTGTGTCTCTCACTGTGTCTCACACCTGCACACACACACCATGGGTGCTGGGGAAAAAATAAGCAAGACCACTGTTAGGCAGTAGAGTAGGGCAATAGAAAAAAAATAAACAGGAGTGTCAGAGGTTCTAAGAAAAATAAATGGGGACTGTCAGAAGTATTGATAGGAGAAAGGGAGGACTGCAGATGCTGGAGATCAGAGCTGAAAATGTGGTGCTGAAAATGTGCAGCAGGTCAGGCAGCATCCAAGGAGCAGGACTCTGCGACCTGACTGAATAACAACCTGCGAACCAACACCCTCCTTCTGTCACCCTCAATCTCCCCATGCTTACTCTTGATGCCCCTTCGATCCAGCTTGTGCTGCCTTTGGGGGAGGCTGACCTTCCCTCCCTACCTCACCCAGGAACATGGTCATCATCCTAAAGGAGCACAGTCACGTTTTTAACCTGAGGGGCATCACAGCTGGGACAGGAGGAGAGAACTTGGCACCTTCATGGTGGTCATACCTGTCATTAATCCACGGCAACCTCTCTTGGAGCTGCAAGAATTCAACCTCCCTCCCTCAGACAGCTCCCCTCCCTGGAAGGTAATATTGCTGCTCCTAATTTCGGGCTAATTGACAACTGAAATACAACTATGGTGAGCCAGCATTGGCTGGGCAGGCAGCCACTACTGCTCTGAACCTGTATCCAGAAAATCCCCTTGTAATTGGGCAACACATTAGGGAGCACAGTGCCCACTGCCTCTGAAACCCCTCCTTTACCGAGAATACACTCTCAGCTGCCATATGAAACACTATAAACTCTGTGTCCTGTGATCCTGCCCCTCCAGCTAGCTGATGAAGGAACAGCGCACCGAGTACTTCTACTTCCAAATAAACCTGTTTGACTCAAACCTGGTATTGTGTGCTTTTTAACTTTGGCCATCTGAATGAACTGCCTCTCAGACTGAATCAGCTGAGCTGTTTTTCATTCATGATTTGAGAAGATTAAAGCCTGATCTTCAATCCCCAGCACAAAGCCCATTCTCAATCCATCGCTCGGAGACACAGACCTCAGAGAGACACCTACAGGCAGCACAGAGTAACACACTCGCACTGAGAGAGACACCTACAGGCAGCACAGAGTAACACACTCGCACTGAGAGAGACACCTACAGGCAGCACAGAGTAACACACTCACACTGAGAGAGACACCTACAGGCTGCACTAAGTAACACACACTGAGAGAGACACAGCCGACAATGTCTGTGAATGGCTGAAGATTGTTTCAGGGGCTACCCAACACGCCACAGAGATTGCACAGTGCAATCCCATCAGCTGGGCCTGGAAGGAATGCGTCGGGTTGTACTTATTGAGTCCTAACAACTTTCAGTTTCTGTTCTTTTTGGAATCTTGTAACCTACATAAATTCCTGACCAAAGGGATCATTTGAAAATGATTAATGATAGATGATTGTAATTGATTGACAGGCCAAGCAACCAATTGTGACAATGACCTGCTGAGATGCAGCCAATCAACTGGGGAGGGGGAGGGGGTCATCTATTTCCAAAGCACACGAAACAGAGATTGAATCTTCATCTTTATTCCCTTTTCCACGTTCACATTGACAGAAAAAAAACTGCAACTAACAGCCCAGACAGAGGAAGCTGCTCAAATTCACAGCCACAATGGCGTTTGAGGAAAACACTTGTGAAGATTTGCTCAATAACATGAGAATCCTGTCCCTTTAAACAGTGATAAAACCTTAAATTGGAACTGACAGCGGAGCAGGAAGAAGATCTGGTTTACTGAAGCAGAGACTTCTGAGGTTCACATTGTTTTGTACAGCTGACAGTCTTCAGCAACTTCAAGAGATTTTACTTGGCATACAGTCAACACTTCCCAATCAAACACTCCCCAGACAAGGACAACATGAGCTTTGACATAGCGCAAAGTCTCTTGATACTGTCGCAGTGACCGACTTCAACATCCAAACCTCAGATGTATCTCTGAGCCAGTCCTGAGAAGGAAGGGAGTTGAAATTCAGTGCTGACAATGACCTTTGTCCTGCCAGCTCAGCCCTGTTCTATTTAAAGTTGTGTCTCCTCTGTGGACTGTCTCCAACACTCTACACACATTCTGATCTCCTGATGCTCTTGCTGAGGGGAGAGGGGAGGAGAAGCGAGTGTTCGACTCCCAGTCAGACCCAGAGAGGGTCAGCAGGCTGCTGACACTGTAGGTGCTGTCCGAAGCTCGCAGGTAGTTGCTGGTCTGAACCCCGTCCGAAATGACTGCACCGTCCTTCTTCCACTGCACCTCCAGCTCATCAGGATAGAAGTGATTGGCAAGGCACACCAGGGTGGCAGTGCCCTTGGCATTGACCTGCTCCGGGGAGGGGGGCAGCAGGGTCAGCTTGGGCTGAGAGTTCTCACGGACTGAAAGACAAGAGAAACAATTTTAATCCCTGCAAAGCAAATGGATTTTGACTCTCAGTATATTCACTGGCAATACAATCATATTGAACATTTAGAGTCAATACAGAATAGACCCGACAAAAGAACAGGTATTGTTTAAATTGCTTCATGGGATATGAGAGTCACTGCCAGGACCAGCATTTATTGCCCATCCCTAATTGCCCCTGAAAGAGAAGGGATAGTTTTAGACCATCATTTAGGGAATGAATGTGGGCAGCTGGAAGGGCTATCAATGGGGGAGCATTTCAGTGACAGTGATCAGAACTCAGATTGAGTGTACGGATGGAAATGGAGAACAATGGAGCAAGTGTAAAAGTTTTCATTTGGGAATGAACTATTTTACTAAACTGTGCGGTGATTTAGCAAAGTGGACTGAAATCAAGTACATGATGGAAAATCAGTGTCAGGGCAGTGGGAGACCTCGAAGGATGAGACAGAGATTGTTCAGAATCTGTTCCCACAATGAGTAAGGGTGAGACTCCCAAATATAGACTCTCAGCCTGGGATGTCAAAAGGCAGCAGAGTAGGGAAGACCAAACAGGGATGGTGATGTTGGTTATCTGGAGATCAAACCTGCAGAAAGCTGAGAGGAGGATAGAAAATGCAGGGGTGACATTGAACAGGACCTGAGGAAGGCAAAGAACTGACAGGATGAAATATGTCCAACTGAATCAGGAAAATCCCAACGAACAAGAGGATTGAGGTCATGTACTGACATGGATTGGGAACTGGTCGGCAGACAGGACAGAAACAACAAGTCTTTTTCTGAATGGCAGGTAGTTACCAATTGTCATACTACAGGGGTCAGTCCTTGGTACCCAGTTATTCATAATATACAATCATAGAATCATAGAGACCCAAAAGGCCCATCAGCCCATTGTGTCCATACTGGTCAAAAAATAACAACCCAATAATTCTCATCCATTCTTCCAGTATGAGGGAATTAGATGTGGTATGTGTTCAAGAAGGAATTAAATATTGTTCTTAGGATTAAAGGGATCAAAGAATGTGGGGAGAAAGGAGGAACAGGGGATTGTGTTGGATGATCGGCTGTGATTGTATTGAAGGGTGGAGCATTCGAGATGTGTAAAATGATAAGGGCCCTGGACAGAGTGGGTAGGAAGGACTGATTTCCATCAGCAGAGAAGCAATAGCCATGGGGAGAGATTGAAATGAATTGGGGCAGGGTTTGAGGGGAGTTGAGGAGTAACTGTTTCCACCCAGAGGCTGGTGAGATCTGGGACTTACTGACTGAAAGGGTGGGAGAGGCCAAAACCATCATCACATTGAAAAAACACTTGAATATTCACTTGAAACAGCGAAACCTCCAGAGCTATGGAGAAAAGCTGGAAAGTAGGATGGAGCTCAATACATCTTTAACAAACCTGCTATCACCCACAGATCAGGAGAACTTTATCTGAGAACATTGGAGCAGACTTGGATCCACACACTTCATTGGGTGTCCATGTGGAAGGTTCCAGATTACATTTCAAACCTTGCTGCACACCAATGGGCTGAGGTCAAGGGTGAGGCTACAAAGAGTCTCACTGCCCCAGGGTCAGCCAAGGTCACTTCTCCTAATGACTCAATGACCCCTGGAAGGTGAGAGTGCACGGACAATGGGTGAGGGTCAGGATCAGGAAGCTCCAACTTTAAAGAAAGACTTGAATTTGTGTGGCACCTGTCCCCAACTCAGGATGCCCCAATGGCTCTTTCCAGCAGAGTGTGCACAGTAAGATCCCAAACACATTATGATAATTAGCAGGGAAATAGATTTTTATTGATTTTGATTGGGGTATAAGTATTAACCAGGGCACTGGGGGAACTGCCTGCTCTTCCTCCAATGGTGTCATGGAATGGCATCTTTCACAACTGAAGGATTCCCAGTTCATCCAAAAAAAAGTATAGTTCCTTCAAAGTGGAGTTGCAGGTCGATAGTGTGGTGAAGATGTTGTTCAGTATGCTTTCCTTTATTGGGCAGTGCATTGAGTATTGGAGTTGGGAGCTGTTGCGGCTGTACAGGACATTGGTTAGGGCACTTTTGGAATACTGTGTGCAATTCTGGTCTCCCTGCTACAGGAATAATGTTGTGAATCTTAAAATGCTTCAGAAAAGATTTACAAAGATGTTGCCAGGGTCGGAGGGTTTGAGCTATCTGGAGAGGCTGAATAGGCTGAGGCTATTGTCCCTGCAACTTTGGAGGCTGAGGGGTGACAATATAATGGTTCATAAAATCATGAGGGGCATAGATAGGGTGAATAGAGAAGATCTTTTCTCCAGAGTGGGGCTGTTGAAAACTAGAAGGCATAGGTTGAAGGTGACAGTGGAAAGATTTAAAAGGGACCTAAGGGCCAACCTTTTCATGTGGAGGGTGGTACATGTATGAAATAAGCTGCCAGAAGAAGTGGTGGAGGCTGGTAGAATTACAGCATTTAAAAGGCATCTGGATGGGTATATGAATAGGAAGAGTTCAGAGGGATATGGGCTAAATGCTGGCAAAGGGGACTAGATTAATTTCGGATATCTGGTCAGCATTGATGAGTTGGATTGAAGGGTTGGTTTCCGTGCTGTACAAATCTCTGACTCTAACTGAAGTTCAATTGAACCCTTAACACCTCAGACTCTCCCAAAGACATTTATAGACAGTTTTGTTTGAAAACCAGTCACTGTTACAATGTCGGGAAAGTGGCAGCCAGTTTCTACTCAGCAAGATCCCATGAAAAGCAATGAGATCAAAGACCACTGTTAATGATGCTGGTTCAAAGATAAATATTGTCCTGAACTCAACTCAAAGACCCAATAATTCGGTTGAGTTGGATGGAAAATGAGGAAATAGAGTGGAAAGGAGCAGGTAGGTTGGTGAATAGTGATGGGATTGATTGTTACCAGAAAATAAAAGGAAGGGGCAGAATTTTTGAATATCAAAGGAACCATGTGCAGGGAAAATCAATAATAGAACAAACTTAAAGAGGTTTTATCTAAATGCATGAACCATTCCGAGTACGGGAGACAAAGTGATGCCACAAATTGAGGTAAATTGAGTTTCCAAGGGATTTAAACTAGTTAAAGTGGAGGAGGGCTCAGGAGAAGTTATTCAGGTTTCTGGAAGATATAATAGGACAGAGAGTACGGAAAGGATCAAGAGTTGAACATCAAACACAAGAGATAAGAGGACAATGATGGGAAGAAGTGCAGTCAATGCAGGAATGAACTTGTAGTGCAGATTGAATCTGGCAGGTATGATGTTGTGGGTATCACAGAGATATGGCTGTCAGGGGCTCTGGGCTGGGAACTAAATATCCAAGGATATATGTCCTATCAAAAGGACAGGCAGATGGGCAGAGGGGCAAGAGTTGCCTTGTTAGTAAGAAATGAAATTAAATCAATAGCAAGAAGTGATATAGAGTCAGAAGTAGAATCTGGGTGGGTAGAGTTGAGGAACTGCAAGAAATAAAGAATCTGATGAAAGTTATGTCCAGGTCTCCAGGCTGTAATCAGGATCATGATCAGGAGGGGACAATGGGGAACACAATAATCTGATGCAAATTCCCCATCAACGCTCACCCATCCCTTAGGCACAGCAAGATCAAAAGCCAAGAAATTCAAATCAACTGTTTGGGAGCCAGAGCCACTGGGAACCCGAAATTGATGAATATGACCAGCAGGACCTTGTTACTCAGAATAACAATTGCATAAGAACAATTTGGGAAATAAATATTCCATAAATTAGACCTGGGTTTTCTTTACTCTTCAAATGAGATGGAATTGCCCCGTGTGTCCCTGGAGTCAGATTGAGAATGTTCAGTCCGGGGGAGTCTGGGAGTCATGGCTGGGGAGGACAGTCAATGATAAACTGGTTCCACTTTCTGCTGTCATATTCTGTAGCCCCTGGGCTATCTCAGTGACAACCATCCAGGGCTCAGGGTGGATTCCAGAGCAGCTCATTGTCCTGACTGTTGTGTTCCTCAGTCCACACGTGGCTCCAGCAATCTCACTCCATGGTTCTCGTATCAGTGGGAACCATGGGGCTGAAATCTTATCCAAACAGAATCTCATACAGCAGGGAGGCTGCTGGTGGATCAGAAACCCCTTGGATTCAGTCCCAGATTCCACTGTGGCTCTTTCATTCAAACACAGCATTAGCACACTGACACCACATTCAGAGGGCAATCCTGAGATGGGGCAAGTTTGGTTCTTGATTCCAATGTGAGGAAATGGGGGCTGGGTGTGAAATGTCTAGTCTGAAACTGGTGGGGGTACTTTATAATGAAGAATAGAAACTGATGTCAGAATAAAGTCAGGTGTTGATGGGAGTGAGGAATATCTCAGTGATCTGTCTCCAGAATCCACAGCCTACACACATCCTTCTGTCAGACCCTGAAGGCTGAGAAACAGCTCCTTGACATCTAACATTTCTCCAACTTTCCCAGAAATGGTGAAATATTTTCTTTGTCAGTGATTCCCTGGGACAGGACATATTAAAAAGTGCATTTTAGAATGGATGGCATTGAAGTATGTAGGGAAGAGGTTTTGGGAATACTGGAAAGGATGAAAATAGATAAGTCTCCTGGGCCTGATGGCATTTATCCTAGGATCCTCTGGGAAGCTAGGGAGGAGATAGCAGAGCCATTGGCCTGGATTTTTATGTTGTCATTGTCAACGGGAATAGTACCAGAAGACTGGAGGATGGCGAATGTGGTCCCCTTGTTCAAGAAGGGGAGTAGGGATAGCCCGAGTAACTATAGGCCAGTGAGTCTGACTTCTGTGGTGGGCAAAGTCTTAGAGAGAATTATAAGGGATAAGATTTATGAACATCTGGATAGGAATAACGTGATCAAGGATAGTCAGCATGGTTTTGTGAAGGGCAGGTCGTGCCTCACAAACCTTATTGAGTTCTTTGAGCAGGTGACTAAGGAGGTGGACGAGGGTAAAGCAGTAGATGTTGTGTATGTGGATTTTAGTAAGGCGTTCGATAAGGTACCCCATGGTAGGCTAATGCAAAAACTACGGAGGTATGGCATTGAGGGTGCATTAGAGGTTTGGATTAGAAATTGGCTGGCTGGAAGGAGACAGAGGGTAGTAGTTGATGGTATATGTTCATCTTGGAGTGCAGTTACTAGCGGTGTACCTCAAGGATCTGTTTTGGGACCATTGCTTTTTGTTATCTTTATAAATGATCTAGAGGAGGGGCTTGAAAGCTGGGTGAGTAAGTTTGCGGATGACACAAAAGTCGGTGGAGTTGTGGATAGTGAGGAAGGATGTGGCAGGTTACAGCGGGATATAGACAAGTTGCAAAGCTGGGCAGAAAGGTGGCAAATGGAATTCAATGTAGCTAAGTGTGAAGTCATTCACTTTGGTAGGAGTAACAAGAAGATGGATTACTGGGCTAATGGTAGGCTACTTGGTAGTGTGGATGAGCAGAGGGATCTTGGTGTCCATGTACACAGATCTCTGAAAGTTGCCACCCAGGTAAATAGTGCTGTGAGGAAGGCATATGGTGTACTGGGCTTTATTGGCAGAGGAATTGAGTTCCGGAGTCCTGAGGTCATGTTGCAGTTGTATAAGACTCTGGTGCGGCCTCATCTGGAGTATTGTGTGCAGTTTTGGTCGCCATACTATAGGAAGGATGTGGAGGCATTGGAACGAGTGCAGAGGAGGTTTACCAGGATGTTGCCTGGTATGGTAGGAAAATCGTATGAGGAAAGACTGAGGCACTTGGGGCTGTTCTCATTGGAGAAAAGAAGGTTTAGGGGAGATTTGATAGAGGTGTACAAGATGATTAGGGGTTTAGATAGGGTAGACACTGAAAACCTTTTACCGCTAATGGAGTCAGCTGTTACAAGGGGACACAGCTTTAAATTAAGGGGTGGAAGGTATAGGACAGATGTTAGGGGTAGATTCTTTACACAGCGGGTTGTGAGTTCATGGAATGCCCTGCCAGTAGCAGTGGTGAACTCTCCCTCTTTATGGTCATTTAAGCGGGCATTGGATAGGCATTTGGAAGTTATTGGGCTAGTGTAGGTTAGGTAGGATTCGGTCGGCGCAACATTGAGGGCCGAAGGGCCTGTACTGCGCTGTATTTTTCTATGTTCTATGTTCTATGCTGTGGGAAGGGAACTGTTGCCTCTCAATGACAAAGCCAATGGAAGGATGTGGAGCTGGCAATGTGAAATGTTAGGGCACAGAGGATGACACCAGAAGCAATTCAATGTTGTCACTCTCTGCTTTGCAATTGCTAAACTGGTAATAATTGGTTTTTGCTCACAATTTGGTCTCTTGTATTCGATCCACTTGCCTTTCTTGCTTTGCTTCTTTTGACTTGAGTCTGTGGGTAGCTCCATCAAAACCCAATTCCCTCACTCTCATCCAGGCCCCTGAAGAGATTAGAGACAAAAGAAAGTGCAAATGCTGGAATCCAAGGTTGACAAGCAGGAGGCTGGGAGAACACAGCAAGCCAGGCAGCATCAGGAGGTGGAGAAATCAATGTTTTGGCTGTAATCCTTCTTCAGGAATGGGGGTGGGTTGGGAGGTGGGGGAATGATGGGGGAGCTGCAGATAAAGGGAGTAGTGGGGGGCAGGGTGGTGAGATGGGGATAGGTGAAGGTAGGTAGAGGATTGGTTGATGGGAGGGATGAATACAAATTACTCTCCCATCGACTAATCAGGTCATATTCTCTACCATTCTCAACCTATCCCTACCTCAACACCCTGCTCCGCCCCATTCCCTTTATCTCCTTTTCCAATCTTTCCTCATCACAGCCCACTCATTCCAGGGATCAATCGGGTAAAATTCCTGTGAACCACCTCCGATGCATTTATATTCTTCCTTCAATAGGGAGACCAAAACTACCCTCAGTATTTGAGATGTGGTCACACCAATGTCCAGGAATAACTGAAACATCGCAGTCTCACTTTCTGGTCCTTAAGCACGTTTACACTCTCTTGTACCAGGCTTTTTACTGTCCATCTCTAATTGCCCTGGACCTGGTGGTGATTAGCTCCCATCTTGAACCCCTGCAGTCAGTCTGCTGTTGGTAGACCCACAATGTCATAGGAGGGGAATTCCAGGATTGTGACCCAGTGATGATGTAGGAACTGCTTCATATTTCCAAGTCAAACTGGTGAATGACTTGGAGAGGAACTTGCTGGGGTGATGGTCCCGTGTACCTGCTGTCCTTGTCCAAATATAAGTGGTCATGGGTTTGGAAGCTGTTGTCTCAGGATCTTTGGTGAATCTCTGCAGTGCATCTTGTAAATAGTACACAGAGCTGTTACTGAGCGTCGGTGTGGGGGGAATGCATGTGTGTGAATGTGGTTCCAATCAAGCGGGTAAACTTGTTTTCAACAAAATTTAAATAAAATAATATAAAACAGCATAAAATTAAATAAAATATAATTTTGCTGCCTTTTTGATAAAACATCACTGAACCCAAAAAGTTAAACCTCCTCTCCCACAGAGGCTGCACCTGTTCCCTTTCTCCAGCATCGTGCTTCTATTTGAGATTTGCAGTATTTTGTTTATGTATCTGTTTTAATGCCATTGGTTATAAGAGAAGCATTGGTCAGCACACTGGGGAGATTTTCCCTGAGATGGTCACAAAGCCCTTATATTCACATCGACCAGAGAGGGCAGTGGTTTAACCGATCATCCAGCAGATGGCATCTTTGCCTTTGCCAGCCTCAGGACAGTGCTCCAGTGTCTGGAGTGGGGCTTGAAACCTGCAGGTTCAGGTGACGGTGTTATCACTGAACCCATCTATTCTTTTCTGGGATGTGGGAGTCACTGGCAAGACCAGCATTTGTTCCCCATCCCTACCTGTCCTGAAACTGAGTGGCTTCTTTAGCCTTTTAAATGGCAGGTAAGGGTCAGCCACATTACTGGAGTGCTGTTTTGTACATTCTGTGATACATGGAGACTCTGTCAGTATTGGGTATCGCAAGGTATGTTCCCTCCATTGAACACTTTCCAACACACTCTCTCCATCTTTCTTTACTCCTTATTGACTCTTCTACAATTGTCCCTGTTCCCCTACTCCATCCCGGTCTCAGAGGGATTGATGGCCGGAGTTCATGACCCCGCACTGTGTGAAGGTTGGTGTGAAGTGAGGCCAGTGTGTTGGAGATTGGGCTCCTGCCTCAGGACCAGGTGTTGGGGCCTGTTCAACAATCTGCACATTGTCCTTTTCCTCTTTCTGAATGAACTGGATCAAGTTGCAGTAAGAGCTGGCGACAAGGTGTCTTGTCTAAAATGTTTCCAGCATTGGGCACAGAACTGGCTGAGTAGGAGGAGACAGAGGGCAGTGATGGGGGGATGGTTTTCAGAATGGAGGGCTGTGACTCGTGGTGTTCCACAGGGAACTCTGCTGTATATGGTCTACATAAATGATTTGGAGGAAAGCGTAGCTGGTCTAATTAGTAATTTTACAATTGATACAAAGATTGGTAGAAGTGCAGAGAATGAGAAGGATTATCTAGGATATGGCAGGATAGAGATGCTTGGACAGAAAAATGGCAGGTGTAGTTTAATCCAGACAAATGTGAGGTGATGCATTTTGGAAGGTGATGTACAGGTGGGAATTATACAGTGAATGACAGAATCCTTTGGAGTATTGATATGCAGAGGGATCTGGGTGTGTATGTCCACAGATCACTGAAGGTGCCAGCACAGGGAGGTAAGGCAGTAAAAAAGGCTGATGGCCTGGTTGCCTTCATTGGAAGGGGCATTGAGTGTAAGGACAGACAAGTTATGCTGCAGCTTTATAGAACTTTAGTTCGGCCACACTTGGAATAGTGCACACAGTTCTGGTCGCATAGAACTGCACACAGTCCAAAAAGAAGGATGTGGATGTTTTGAAGACGGTGCAGAAAATGTTTACCAGGATATTGTCTGGTATGGGGGGATTGTAGTTCTGAAGAAAGGTTGGAGAGACTGAGTTTGTTTTCACTGGAATGCAGGAAAATGAGGTGCGTCCTGATAGAAGTTTACAGAGTTGTGAATGGGATAGGCAGAGTGGAAATAATGAGACTTTTTCCCAGGGTGGAGGGGGTCAAATACTAGGGGACGCATGTTCAAGGTGCAGGGGTTTGGGGGAATTCATTGTAAAGAGGTGTACAAACCAAGTATTTCACACAGAGGAAGTTGACTACCTGGAACACACAGCCAGAGGAGGGGGTGGAAGCAGACACAATAGAAGTATTCAAGAAATTCCTGCACTAATGCATGAATAGGAAGGGAATAGAGGGATATGAATCCTGTCGATGAAGATAGTTTCAGTATAGAAGGGCAAAATGTATCAGCACAGGCTTGGAGGGCCGAAGGGCCTGTTCCTGTGCTGTATTGTCCCTTGTTCTTTGGTCCCTGCTGTTGAATTGGATTCTCGGGAGCCAGCTCCATATGAAGAGCCTGTTCTCATTCTTTTGTTGGAGTTCATGGGGCAGCTGCTGCTTCCTTGTTACGTCACTGATCAAACCAACAATGGGGAAAGCCTCTTGATATTTTAAATACACTGTCTGCAGGAAAATGTTTGGCTGAGGTTTTAATATTGTTTAATAAGATAATGACATCAATACATCAGTGTTCTTTACGGCTGGGAGCATTTAACATCATAGTCCTTGTTTCAAGTGGACTCTCACTCATGATAATACAGTTTTCAATGTTTCTCTCCCTTTATGTGTTACGAAGAGATTTGCCAACATGTTTTGGTGAGGACAGTGCATCTTCATTGGAGGATTGGAAGATGATATCTTCAGGACACACACACTAAACAACCCCACCACCCTGTGGCCGACCATTTCAACTCCCCATCCACTTGCTAAGGATATGCAAGTCCCTAGGCCTACTCCACCGCCAAATTGAAGCCATCTAACAACTGGAGGAAGAACACCACATCTTCCACCTTGAGACCCTCCAATGACACGGAATGAATGTTATAGAGTCATAGAGTCATAGAGATGTACAGCATGGAAATAGACCCTCAGTCCAACCCGTCCATGCCGACCAGATATCCCAACCCAATCTAGTCCCACCTGCCAGCACCCGGCCCATCTCCCTCCAAACCCTTCCTATTCATATACCCATTCAAATGCCTCTTAAATGTTGCAATTGCACCAGCCTCCACCACATCTTCTGGCAGCTCATTCCATACACATACCACCCTCTGCGTGAAAAAGTTGCCCCTTAGGTCTCTTTTGTATCTTTCTCCTCTCACCCTAAACCTATGCCCTCTAGTTCTGGACTCCCCAACCACTGGGAAAAGATGTTGTCTATTTATCCTATCCATGCCCTTCGTAATTTTGTAAAACTCTATCAGGTTATCACTCAGCCTCTGATGCTCCAGGGAAAACAGCACCAGCCTGTTCAGCCTCTCCCTGTAGCTCCGATCTTCCAACCCTGGCAACATCCTTGTAAATCTTTTCTGAACCCTTTCAAGTTTCACAACATCTTTCCAATAGGAAGGAGACCAGAATTGCATGCAATATTCCAGCAGTAGCCTAACCAATGTCCTGTACAGCCGCAACATGACCTCCCAACTCCTGTACTCAATACTCTGAATGTTGATGTTACTTGTTTCCTCATCTCCACTCCCCCAGCTTATCCCAGGTCCAACCCTCCAACTCGGCACCACCCTTTTGAACTGTCCTACCTGTCCATCTTCCTTCCCACCTATCCACTCCACCCTTCACTCTGACCTATCACTGTCACCCCCCCACCTCCACGTACCTATTGCAATCTTCATTACATTTTCCCCAGCCCCAATTCCCTCCTATTTATCTCTCTGACTCCTGACTCCCTCCTCTCCATTCCTGATGAAGAGCTTATGCTCAAAATGTCGACTCTCCTGCTCCAGGGATTCTGCCTAACCAGCGCTACATGATTTCACTCTGTGCTGTGGTAACAGTGTGTTAAAGCCCAGTGCAGGTCATCCGTCATCTCAATCGGAGCACAGGGTCTAAGGTGGGTCAGTAATGTCTGGCCCCAGAACAATAACACTGACTGACTGGAGACAACCCAGATCAAGTCCCAGTGAGAGTGTTATTGACCTTCACACTCAAAGCCCACCAAGGAGGTGGTTGTTGTTAGTTTCAATGTTGCCACAGATTAAATTCTCCCAGAGATTCATAATTCATTCCAGATTTTAAACAAGGGAGGGATGTTGTGGGGAGACAGATGGGAAGGCATGGAGAGGAAACAAAAAGGAGAGAGAATTGCCCTTCTGTTACACTGTTCATGAGCTCAGGATGTTCAAAGATGTTTTACAGCTAATGGAGAAATTCCAAAGTCTAGTCATTGTTGTAATATGGGCGGGGGAATGACAGCTCCCCCGAACAGAAGGAATGCAAAAACTGCTATCACTATGAGAGTGGAAAGGTCGGATGGAGACAATGACAGTGACACCCTCCACAGAGAGAGAGGGGAAAGTACGCAGACACATTTAAAACTGTATTAACACAAGTGAGAAATCAAACAAACACCCACTTCATCATGAGTCTTCCTGCATTGTTGGTTTGAATCCAATTCAACAGCAGGGACCAAAGAACAAGGAACTATACAGCACAGGAACAGGCCCTTCGGCCCTCCCAGCCTGTGTTGACACATTTTGCCCTTCCTCACCGAAACTGTATTCACCTACAGGATTCATATCCCTCTATTCCCTTCTTTTCCGTGTATTCATCCAGGTATTTCTTGAATGCTGCTATTGTGTCTGCTTCCACCACTTCCACTGGCAGCGTGTTCCAGCCCTCACCACCGTTTGTGTGAAATACTTACCTCACACATCTGTTTTAATTCCCCACTGCACCCACCCACCCCCTCCCACACCTTGTACCTGTGTCCCCTAGTAACTGACCCCTCTACCCTGGGAAAATCCCTCATATCAGACAGCATTCTTGGTACATTTTTTCAGTACCCTCTCCAAAGCATCCACATCCTTCTGGTCATGGTGACCAGAACCATATGCAATATTCCAAGTGTGGCCAAACTAAAGTTCAGTAAAGCTGCAGTATAACTTGTCTATCCTAATACTCAGTGCTCCTCCCAATGTAGCCAAGCCTGCCATTGCCTTTTTTACTACCTTAGGTGCTGCCACCATCAGTGATCTGTGAACATGTACACCCAGATCCCTCTGCATTTCAATACTCCAATGGATTCTGCCATTCACTGTGCAGGTATTCTGCCACGTGCTTCATCTTTCAAAATGCATCATTTCACATTTATTTGGATTAAACTTCATCTGCCATTTTCTATCCATGCGTCCAATTGATCTATGTCCTGCTGTATCCTCTGATAATCTGATCATTAACTGCAACTCCAGCAATCTTTGTGGCATCCACAAACTCATGAATTAGACTAGCCATGTTTTCGTCCAAATCACTTATGGAGACCATGGACAGCAAAGGTACCATCATTGATCCCTGTGAAACCCCACAAGACACAGCCCTCCATTCTGAAATCCATCCTTCCATCACTACCCTCTGTCTCCTCTGACACAGCCAGTTCTGTATCCAATGCTGGGAACATTTTAGACAAGACACCTTGTTGCCAGATCGTTACTGCAACTTGATCCAGTTCATTCAGAAAGAGACAAAGGACAATGTGCAGATTGTTGAACAGGCCCCTACACCTGGGCCTGAGGGAGGGGCCCAAGCTCCAATACACTACACATGAAATTTAAGACAGAGTGGGGTCATGACGTCTGTCCATATGTTCCTTTGGGACCGGAAAGGAGTGAGGAAATAGAGGCAATTGTAGAAGAGTCAATAAGGATTAAAGCAAGATGGAGAGCGCGTTTTGGAAAGGGATTAGTGGAGAAAATATACTTTTTGCCACCCAACGTTGACATAGTCTCCGTGTATCACATCATGAATAAAATAGCACACTGTGAGGACAATCAAAAGTTACACCAAAGTGCTTATTTTTGATATATCACAGCATGCAGAGCATTTTTATTGTGGTGCAATTAGGTATCCTGGTTCAAAAGATGTTCTCTCTCTCTCTCTCTCTCTCTCTCTCTCTCTCTCGTTTGTACAGATCCAGCTGGTTCGATCCTCACAGAGCCCCAGTTTATTTGGACTGTTCAGTAATGTGGAAATGTCGATGGTGGACTGGGGTACACCTGATAAAGGAGCAGCGCTTCAGAAGCTTGTGATTTCAAATGAATCAGTTGGGCTAGAACCTGGTGTAGTGTGTCCTCTGACTTTGTATTGTTCAGGCACAGTGAAACAGCTGCTTTCTAGTTACTATGGAGGACTTGCACAGCTGCTGAAGACTATGGGTAATGACTCCTTCCATTAGCTGCAAACACACCAGTAGTCATTCCAGTGGATTCCAGTGGGAATGACCAATCAGTTGCTTTGACCTAGTTCCCCAGTTAATCAGGCCATGGCTGACCTGGAATACATTCTCCCTTTGTCCTGTAAACCGTACTGCCCTGAGAAAATGGATATTGAAACCCAACCTCAACAGCTTTTTATTTTGGATTGAGGGTTCCAGATTTCCATCACTCTGTCGGAAAGAAATTTTCCTGAAATCGTCTGAATTACAATTTTAACAACCCTCTTGTTCTGGACTCTGGGACTGGAAAAAACAATTTACATCAACACTGTTCATCACCTCTGGGGAAAAGTCTCACTGATGTAACCTGTTCTTTCTCATTACCAGTTTCTGATCTGAAGGTGACATCACAGGCTGGATACTGAGAGGGTGGATCCTGTTATCGGGCAGACGAGGACTGGAGGGCAGGTTTAACACAAACCAGTCTCCAGTTTAAAGGGAAGGAGGGGTTTTCTTGCTGAGGATTGATAGTCTGTGGAATTCTCTTCTCTACATGGGGATGGAGGTTCACTCATGGAGTTGGCACAAGGTTACAGTCGACAGATTTTTTGATGAACAAGGCAATTAAGGATAATGGGAGGGGGTGGGGAAGCAGAAAGTACGGGCGAGACCATAACCAGATGAGCAGTGATCTTCTTCATTGGCACAGCAGCTCCCAAAAGGCCTGCTCCTGCTCCTGGGCCCTATGTTCTGACAGAGGCTGCAGCAATTCTGGACCCCCATCTTTCCTTTGTCACTCACTGACAAAAATGTAATTTTAAAATGAAAATTATTTTTTTGAACAAGACCAACTCAATTCTTGTTGCAGTCATTTTCTTTGCTGGCTTTTAATTTCAACAGGGTTTTAGAAACACGTCATTTGCCTTATGTTGCAGTGGAGACAGACACAAGGCAGTGAGGCCTCAGAGAACACCGAGAGCTTTCACTCTGCACAACAAGGCTGTCAGCACAAGCATCTGGTGACAGGATTGTAGGGGGTTGAAAAGGAGAGAGTCACGGAGAAAAGAGACCTTATAGTTCAAAATAAAACCTCTTCCTATATTCCCACACTTTAATGAATTAATGTTAGAGGATTAGAAACCCAGAACGGTGAGAGTGTGCTGGCTCAGAGGCTAAAAGGCAGAGAGCAAGGAGCTGCATTATTCCTTCTCATTATTATTTCTGCTTCATCATTGGCAAGCTTCATAAATATTGCCCACCCCCAGTTGCTTGGACGAAGTTCTTTGCTGAGCCAGATCATGGGGTCATTAAAAATGGATCATGTCACGGTGGGGCAGG
>NW_026867441.1:631617-642504 GCF_020745735.1 Hemiscyllium ocellatum | reverse complement strand
GTGGTTACTGATTTGTACTGCTTCAAAAATATTCCAAGTGTTGCTGGTTACTGATTTGTACTGCTTCAAAAATTTCTAAGTGTCAGTGGTTACTGATTTGTACTGATTCAAAAATATTCTAAGTGTCGCTGTTTACTGATTTGTACTGCTTCAAAAATATTCTAAGTGTCAGTGGTTACTGATTTGTACTGACTGAAAAATATTCTAAGTGTCGCTGGTTACTGATTTGTACTGATTCAAAAATATTCCAAGTGTCAGTGGTTACTGATTTGTACTGCTTCAAAAATATTCCAAGTGTTGCTGGTTACTGATTTGTACTGGCTTCAAAAATTTCTAAGTGTCAGTGGTTACTGATTTGTACTGATTCAAAAATATTCTAAGTGTCGCTGGTTACTGATTTGTACTGATTCAAAAATATTCCAAGTGTCAGTGGTTACTGATTTGTACTGACTGAAAAATATTCTAAGTGTCGCTGTTACTGATTTGTACTGCTTCAAAAATATTCTAAGTGTCGCTGGTTACTGATTTGTACTGCTTCAAAAATTCTAAGTGTCAGTGGTTACTGATTTGTACTGACAAAAATATTCTAAGTGTCGCTGGTTACTGATTTGTACTGCTTCAAAAATATTCTAAGTGTCGCTGGTTACTGATTTGTACTGACTCAAAAATATTCTAAGTGTCGCTGGTTACTGATTTGTACTGCTTCAAAAATATTCTAAGTGTCGCTGGTTACTGATTTGTACTGACTGAAAAATATTCTAAGTGTCGCTGGTTACTGATTTGTACTGCTTCAAAAATATTCTAAGTGTCAGTGGTTACTGATTTGTACTGACTGAAAAATATTCTAAGTGTCGCTGGTTACTGATTTGTACTGCTGAAAAATATTCTAAGTGTCGCTGGTTACTGATTTGTACTGCTTCAAAAATATTCCAAGTGTCAGTGGTTACTGATTTGTACTGCTTCAAAAAAGTGTCAGTGGTTACTGATTTGTACTGCTTCAAAAATATTCTAAGTGTCGTGGTTACTGATTTGTACTGCTTCAAAAATATTCTAAGTGTCGCTGGTTACTGATTTGTACTGATTCAAAATATTCTAAGTGTCAGTGGTTACTGATTTGTACTGATTCAAAAATATTCCAAGTGTCAGTGGTTACTGATTTGTACTGCTTCAAAAATATTCAAGTGTTGCTGTTACTGATTTGGACTGCTTCAAAAATTTCTAAGTGTCAGTGGTTACTGATTTGTACTGATTCAAAAATATTCTAAGTGTCAGTGGTTACTGATTTGTACTGATTCAAAAATATTCTAAGTGTCGCTTGTTACTGATTTGTACTGCTTCAAAAATATTCTAAGTGTCAGTGTTACTGATTTGTACTGACTGAAAAATATTCTAAGTGTCGCTGGTTACTGATTTGTACTGATTCAAAAATATTCCAAGTGTCAGTGGTTACTGATTTGTACTGCTTCAAAAATATTCCAAGTGTCGCTGGTTACTGATTTGTACTGCTTCAAAAATATTCTAAGTGTCAGTGGTTACTGATTTGTACTGATTCAAAAATATTCTAAGTGTCGCTGTTACTGATTTGTACTGCTTCAAAAATATTCCAAGTGTCAGTGGTTACTGATTTGTACTGACTGAAAAATATTCCAAGTGTCGCTGGTTACTGATTTGTACTGCTTCAAAAATATTCTAAGTGTCAGTGGTTACTGATTTGTACTGCTTCAAAAATATTCTAAGTGTCGCTGGTTACTGGTTTGTACTGAATCAAAAATATTCCAAGTGTCAGTGGTTACTGATTTGTACTGATTCAAAAATATTCTAAGTGTCGCTGGTTACTGATTTGTACTGCTTCAAAAATATTCTAAGTGTCAGTGGTTACTGATTTGTACTGACTGAAAAATATTCTAAGTGTCGCTGGTTTCTGATTTGTACTGATTCAAAAATATTCTAAGTGTCAGTGGTTACTGATTTGTACTGCTTCAAAAATATTCTAAGTGTCGCTGGTTACTGATTTGACTGCTTCAAAAAATTTCTAAGTGTCAGTGGTTACTGATTTGTACTGATTCAAAAATATTCTAAGTGTCGCTGGTTACTGATTTGTACTGCTTCAAAAATATTCTAAGTGTCAGTGGTTACTGATTTGTACTGACTGAAAAATATTCTAAGTGTCGCTGGTTACTGATTTGTACTGATTCAAAAATATTCCAAGTGTCAGTGGTTACTGATTTGTACTGCTTCAAAAATATTCCAAGTGTTGCTGGTTACTGATTTGTACTGCTTCAAAAATATTCTAAGTGTCAGTGGTTACTGATTTGTACTGATTCAAAAATATTCTAAGTGTCGCTGGTTACTGATTTGTACTGCTTCAAAAATATTCCAAGTGTCAGTGGTTACTGATTTGTACTGACTCAAAAATATTCCAAGTGTCGTGGTTACTGATTTGTACTGCTTCAAAAATATTCTAAGTGTGCTGGTTACTGATTTGTACTGCTTCAAAAATTTCTAAGTGTCAGTGGTTACTGATTTGTACTGATTCAAAAATATTCTAAGTGTCGCTGGTTACTGATTTGTACTGCTTCAAAAATATTCTAAGTGTCAGTGGTTACTGATTTGTACTGACTGAAAAATATTCTAAGTGTCGCTGGTTACTGATTTGTACTGATTCAAAAATATTCCAAGTGTCAGTGGTTACTGATTTGTACTGCTTCAAAAATATTCAAGTGTTGCTGGTTACTGATTTGTACTGCTTCAAAAATATTCTAAGTGTCAGTGGTTACTGATTTGTACTGATTCAAAAATATTCTAAGTGTCGCTGGTTACTGATTTGTACTGATTCAAAAATATTCCAAGTGTCAGTGGTTACTGATTTGTACTGACGAAAAATATTCCAAGTGTCGCTGGTTACTGATTTGTACTGCTTCAAAAATATTCTAAGTGTCGCTGGTTACTGATTTGTACTGCTTCAAAAATATTCTAAGTGTCAGTGGTTACTGATTTGTACTGACTCAAAAATATTCTAAGTGTCGCTGGTTACTGATTTGTACTGCTTCAAAAATATTCTAAGTGTCGCTGGTTACTGATTTGTACTGACTCAAAAATATTCTAAGTGTCGCTGGTTACTGATTTGTACTGCTTCAAAAATATTCAAGTGTCAGCTGGTTACTGATTTGTACTGACTGAAAAATATTCTAAGTGTCGTGGTTACTGATTTGTACTGCTTCAAAAATATTCTAAGTGTCAGTGGTTACTGATTTGTACTGCTCAAAAATATTCTAAGTGTCGTGGTTACTGATTTGTACTGACTGAAAAATATTCTAAGTGTCGCTGGTTACTGATTTGTACTGCTTCAAAAATATTCCAAGTGTCAGTGGTTACTGATTTGTACTGCTTCAAAAAGTGTCAGTGGTTACTGATTTGTACTGCTTCAAAAATATTCTAAGTGTCGCTGGTTACTGATTTGTACTGCTTCAAAAATATTCTAAGTGTCGTGGTTACTGATTTGTACTGATTCAAAAATATTCTAAGTGTCAGTGGTTACTGATTTGTACTGATTCAAAAATATTCTAAGTGTCAGTGGTTACTGATTTGTACTGCTTCAAAAATATTCTAAGTGTCGCTGGTTACTGATTTGTACTGCTTCAAAAATATTCTAAGTGTCAGTGGTTACTGATTTGTACTGCTTCAAAAATATTCTAAGTGTCAGTGGTTACTGATTTGTACTGCTTCAAAAATATTCTAAGTGTCGCTGGTTACTGATTTGTACTGCTTCAAAAATATTCTAAGTGTCAGTGGTTACTGATTTGTACTGATTCAAAAATATTCTAAGTGTCGCTGGTTACTGATTTGTACTGCTTCAAAAATATTCTAAGTGTCAGTGGTTACTGATTTGTACTGACTGAAAAATATTCTAAGTGTCGCTGGTTACTGATTTGTACTGCTTCAAAAATATTCCAAGTGTCAGTGGTTACTGATTTGTACTGCTTCAAAATATTCCAAGTGTTGCTGGTTACTGATTTGTACTGCTTCAAAAATATTCTAAGTGTCAGTGGTTACTGATTTGTACTGATTCAAAAATATTCTAAGTGTCGCTGGTTACTGATTTGTACTGCTTCAAAAATATTCTAAGTGTCAGTGGTTACTGATTTGTACTGACTGAAAAATATTCTAAGTGTCGCTGGTTACTGATTTGTACTGATTCAAAAATATTCCAAGTGTCAGTGGTTACTGATTTGTACTGCTTCAAAAATATTCCAAGTGTTGCTGGTTACTGATTTGTACTGCTTCAAAAATTTCTAAGTGTCAGTGGTTACTGATTTGTACTGCTTCAAAAATATTCTAAGTGTCGCTGGTTACTGATTTGTACTGCTTCAAAAATATTCTAAGTGTCAGTGGTTACTGATTTGTACTGACTGAAAAATATTCTAAGTGTCGCTGGTTACTGATTTGTACTGCTTCAAAAATATTCTAAGTGTCAGTGGTTACTGATTTGTACTGCTTCAAAAATATTCTAAGTGTCGCTGGTTACTGATTTGTACTGCTTCAAAAATATTCCAAGTGTCAGTGGTTACTGATTTGTACTGATTCAAAAATATTCTAAGTGTCGCTGGTTACTGATTTGTACTGCTTCAAAAATATTCTAAGTGTCAGTGGTTACTGATTTGTACTGACTCAAAAATATTCTAAGTGTCGCTGGTTACTGATTTGTACTGCTTCAAAAATATTCTAAGTGTCAGTGGTTACTGATTTGTACTGCTTCAAAAATATTCTAAGTGTCGCTGGTTACTGATTTGTACTGCTTCAAAAATATTCTAAGTGTCAGTGGTTACTGATTTGTACTGATTCAAAAATATTCTAAGTGTCGCTGGTTACTGATTTGTACTGCTTCAAAAATATTCTAAGTGTCAGTGGTTACTGATTTGTACTGACTGAAAAATATTCTAAGTGTCGCTGGTTACTGATTTGTACTGATTCAAAAATATTCAAGTGTCAGTGGTTACTGATTTGTACTGCTTCAAAAATATTCTAAGTGTGCTGGTTACTGATTTGTACTGCTTCAAAAATATTCTAAGTGTCAGTGGTTACTGTTTTGTACTGATTCAAAAATATTCTAAGTGTCGCTGGTTACTGATTTGTACTGATTAAAAAATATTCTAAGTGTCAGTGGTTACTTATTTGTACTGCTCAAAAATATTCTAAGTGTCGCTGGTTACTGATTTGTACTGCTTCAAAAATATTCTAAGTGTCGCTGGTTACTGATTTGTACTGCTTCAAAAATATTCTAAGTGTCAGTGGTTACTGATTTGTACTGACTCAAAAATATTCTAAGTGTCGCTGGTTACTGATTTGTACTGCTTCAAAAATATTCTAAGTGTCGCTGGTTACTGATTTGTACTGACTCAAAAATATTCTAAGTGTCGTGGTTACTGATTTGTACTGCTTCAAAAATATTCTAAGTGTCGTGGTTACTGATTTGTACTGACTTCAAAAATATTCTAAGTGTCGTGGTTACTGATTTGTACTGCTTCAAAAATATTCTAAGTGTCAGTGGTTACTGATTTGTACTGATTCAAAAATATTCTAAGTGTCGCTGGTTACTGATTTGTACTGACTCAAAAATATTCTAAGTGTCGTGGTTACTGATTTGTACTGCTACAAAAATATTCTAAGTGTCAGTGGTTACTGATTTGTACTGCTTCAAAAGTGTCAGTGGTTACTGATTTGTACTGCTTCAAAAATATTCTAAGTGTCAGTGGTTACTGATTTGTACTGCTTCAAAATATTCTAAGTGTCGCTGGTTACTGATTTGTACTGCTTCAAAAATATTCTAAGTGTCAGTGGTTACTGATTTGTACTGCTTCAAAAATATTCTAAGTGTCAGTGGTTACTGATTTGTACTGCTTCAAAAATATTCTAAGTGTCGCTGGTTACTGATTTGTACTGCTTCAAAAATATTCTAAGTGTCAGTGGTTACTGATTTGTACTGCTTCAAAAATATTCTAAGTGTCAGTGGTTACTGATTTGTACTGATTCAAAAATATTCTAAGTGTCAGTGGTTACTGATTTGTACTGCTTCAAAAATATTCTAAGTGTCGCTGGTTACTGATTTGTACTGCTTCAAAAATATTCTAAGTGTCAGTGGTTACTGATTTGTACTGATTCAAAAATATTCTAAGTGTCAGTGGTTACTGATTTGTACTGATCAAAATATTCTAAGTGTCGCTGGTTACTGATTTGTACTGCTTCAAAATATTCTAAGTGTCAGTGGTTACTGATTTGTACTGACTCAAAAATATTCTAAGTGTCGCTGGTTACTGATTTGTACTGATTCAAAAATATTCTAAGTGTCAGTGGTTACTGATTTGTACTGCTTCAAAAATATTCAAGTGTCGCTGGTTACTGATTTGTACTGCTTCAAAAATATTCTAAGTGTCAGTGGTTACTGATTTGTACTGATTCAAAAATATTCTAAGTGTCAGTGGTTACTGATTTGTACTGCTTCAAAAATATTCTAAGTGTCAGTGGTTACTGATTTGTACTGACTGAAAAATATTCTAAGTGTCGCTGGTTACTGATTTGTACTGCTTCAAAAATATTCTAAGTGTCGCTGGTTACTGATTTGTACTGCTTCAAAAATATTCTAAGTGTCGCTGGTTACTGATTTGTACTGCTCAAAAATATTCTAAGTGTCAGTGGTTACTGATTTGTACTGATTCAAAAATATTCTAAGTGTCGCTGGTTACTGATTTGTACTGCTTCAAAAATATTCTAAGTGTCAGTGGTTACTGATTTGTACTGACTGAAAAATATTCTAAGTGTCGCTGGTTACTGATTTGTACTGATTCAAAAATATTCTAAGTGTCAGTGGTTACTGATTTGTACTGCTTCAAAAATATTCTAAGTGTTGTGGTTACTGATTTGTACTGCTTCAAAAATATTCTAAGTGTCAGTGGTTACTGATTTGTACTGATTCAAAAATATTCTAAGTGTCGCTGGTTACTGATTTGTACTGCTTCAAAAATATTCTAAGTGTCAGTGGTTACTGATTTGTACTGACTCAAAAATATTCTAAGTGTCGCTGGTTACTGATTTGTACTGCTTCAAAAATATTCTAAGTGTCAGTGGTTACTGATTTGTACTGCTTCAAAAATATTCTAAGTGTCGTGGTTACTGATTTGTACTGCTTCAAAAATATTCAAGTGTCAGTGGTTACTGATTTGTACTGACTCAAAAATATTCTAAGTGTCGTGGTTACTGATTTGTACTGCTTCAAAAATATTCTAAGTGTCAGTGGTTACTGATTTGTACTGACTCAAAATATTTAAGTGTCGCTGGTTACTGATTTGTACTGACTCAAAATATTCTAAGTGTCGCTGGTTACTGATTTGTACTGCTTCAAAAATATTCTAAGTGTCAGTGGTTACTGATTTGTACTGCTTCAAAATAAAGTGTCAGTGGTTACTGATTTGTACTGCTTCAAAAATATTCTAAGTGTCGCTGGTTACTGATTTGTACTGCTTCAAAAATATTCTAAGTGTCAGTGGTTACTGATTTGTACTGATTCAAAAATATTCAAGTGTCGCTGGTTACTGATTTGTACTGCTTCAAAAATATTCCAAGTGTCAGTGGTTACTGATTTGTACTGCTTCAAAAATATTCTAAGTGTCAGTGGTTACTGATTTGTACTGATTCAAAAATATTCTAAGTGTCAGTGGTTACTGATTTGTACTGACTAAAATATTCTAAGTGTCGTGGTTACTGATTTGTACTGATTCAAAAATATTCCAAGTGTCAGTGGTTACTGATTTGTACTGCTTCAAAAATATTCTAAGTGTGCTGGTTACTGATTTGTACTGCTTCAAAAATATTCTAAGTGTCAGTGGTTACTGATTTGTACTGACTCAAAAATATTCTAAGTGTCGTGGTTACTGATTTGTACTGATTCAAAAATATTCCAAGTGTCAGTGGTTACTGATTTGTACTGCTTCAAAAATATTCAAGTGTTGCTGGTTACTGATTTGTACTGCTTCAAAAATATTCTAAGTGTCAGTGGTTACTGATTTGTACTGATTCAAAAATATTCTAAGTGTCGTGGTTACTGATTTGTACTGCTTCAAAAATATTCTAAGTGTCAGTGGTTACTGATTTGTACTGCTTCAAAAAAAAGTGTCAGTGGTTACTGATTTGTACTGCTTCAAAAATATTCTAAGTGTCAGTGGTTACTGATTTGTACTGCTTCAAAAATATTCTAAGTGTCGCTGGTTACTGATTTGTACTGATTCAAAAATATTCCTAAGTGTCAGTGGTTACTGATTTGTACTGCTTCAAAAATATTCCAAGTGTTGCTGGTTACTGATTTGTACTGCTTCAAAAATATTCTAAGTGTCAGTGGTTACTGATTTGTACTGATTCAAAAATATTCTAAGTGTCAGTGGTTACTGATTTGTACTGATTCAAAAATATTCTAAGTGTCGTGGTTACTGATTTGTACTGCTTCAAAAATATTCTAAGTGTCAGTGGTTACTGATTTGTACTGACTGAAAAATATTCTAAGTGTCGCTGGTTACTGATTTGTACTGATTCAAAAATATTCCAAGTGTCAGTGGTTACTGATTTGTACTGCTTCAAAAATATTCCAAGTGTTGCTGGTTACTGATTTGTACGGCTTCAAAAATTTTCTAAGTGTCAGTGGTTACTGATTCAAAATATTCTAAGTGTCGCTGGTTACTGATTTGTACTGATTCAAAAATATTCCAAGTGTCAGTGGTTACTGATTTGTACTGACTGAAAATATTCCAAGTGTCGCTGGTTACTGATTTGTACTTCAAAAATATTCTAAGTGTCGTGGTTACTGATTTGTACTGCTTCAAAAATATTCTAAGTGTCGCTGGTTACTGATTTGTACTGATCAAAAATATTCTAAGTGTCAGTGGTTACTGATTTGTACTGATTCAAAAATATTCTAAGTGTCGCTGGTTACTGATTTGTACTGCTTCAAAAATATTCTAAGTGTCAGTGGTTACTGATTTGTACTGACTGAAAAATATTCTAAGTGTCGCTGGTTACTGATTTGTACTGATTCAAAAATATTCCAAGTGTCAGTGGTTACTGATTTGTACTGCTTCAAAAATATTCCAAGTGTTGCTGGTTACTGATTTGTACTGCTTCAAAAATTTCTAAGTGTCAGTGGTTACTGATTTGTACTGATTCAAAAATATTCTAAGTGTCGCTGGTTACTGATTTGTACTGCTTCAAAAATATTCTAAGTGTCAGTGGTTACTGATTTGTACTGACTCAAAAATATTCTAAGTGTCGCTGGTTACTGATTTGTACTGCTTCAAAAATATTCTAAGTGTCAGTGGTTACTGATTTGTACTGATTCAAAAATATTCTAAGTGTCAGTGGTTACTGATTTGTACTGCTTCAAAAATATTCCAAGTGTTGCTGGTTACTGATTTGTACTGCTTCAAAAATATTCTAAGTGTCAGTGGTTACTGATTTGTACTGCTTCAAAAATATTCTAAGTGTCGCTGGTTACTGATTTGTACTGCTTCAAAAATATTCCAAGTGTCAGTGGTTACTGATTTGTACTGCTTCAAAAAGTGTCAGTGGTTACTGATTTGTACTGCTTCAAAAATATTCTAAGTGTCAGTGGTTACTGATTTGTACTGCTTCAAAAATATTCTAAGTGTCGCTGGTTACTGATTTGTACTGAATCAAAAATATTCTAAGTGTCAGTGGTTACTGATTTGTACTGATTCAAAAATATTCAAGTGTCGCTGGTTACTGATTTGTACTGCTTCAAAAATATTCTAAGTGTCGCTGGTTACTGATTTGTACTGCTTCAAAAATATTCTAAGTGTCAGTGGTTACTGATTTGTACTGATTCAAAAATATTCTAAGTGTCAGTGGTTACTGATTTGTACTGCTGAAAAATATTCTAAGTGTCGCTGGTTACTGATTTGTACTGATTCAAAAATATTCTAAGTGTCAGTGGTTACTGATTTGTACTGATTCAAAAATATTCTAAGTGTCGCTGGTTACTGATTTGTACTGCTTCAAAAATATTCTAAGTGTCAGTGGTTACTGATTTGTACTGACTTCAAAAATATTCTAAGTGTCGCTGGTTACTGATTTGTACTGATCAAAAATATTCTAAGTGTCAGCTGGTTACTGATTTGTACTGCTTCAAAAATATTCAAGTGTCAGTGGTTACTGATTTGTACTGCTTCAAAAAAGTGTCAGTGGTTACTGATTTGTACTGCTTCAAAAATATTCTAAGTGTCAGTGGTTACTGATTTGTACTGCTTCAAAAATATTCTAAGTGTCGCTGGTTACTGATTTGTACTGATTCAAAAATATTCTAAGTGTCAGTGGTTACTGATTTGTACTGCTTCAAAAATATTCTAAGTGTTGCTGGTTACTGATTTGTACTGCTTCAAAAATATTCTAAGTGTCAGTGGTTACTGATTTGTACTGATTCAAAAATATTCTAAGTGTCAGTGGTTACTGATTTGTACTGATTCAAAAATATTCTAAGTGTCGCTGGTTACTGATTTGTACTGCTTCAAAAATATTCTAAGTGTCAGTGGTTACTGATTTGTACTGACTCAAAAATATTCTAAGTGTCGCTGGTTACTGATTTGTACTGATTCAAAAATATTCTAAGTGTCAGTGGTTACTGATTTGTACTGCTTCAAAAATATTCCAAGTGTTGCTGGTTACTGATTTGTACTGCTTCAAAAATTTCTAAGTGTCAGTGGTTACTGATTTGTACTGATTCAAAAATATTCTAAGTGTCGTGGTTACTGATTTGTACTGCTTCAAAAATATTCCAAGTGTCAGTGGTTACTGATTTGTACTGCTTCAAAAAAGTGTCAGTGGTTACTG